>NC_133769.1:298168026-298175678 GCF_003597395.2 Chelonoidis abingdonii
ATGGGGTATGCATCAAATTGGGATACTTCATTCAGTCGGTGAAAGTCATTACAGAATCTCGTGGTACCATCAGGTTTGGGCACTAGAACAATTGGACTGCACCACTGACTGTAGGATTCTTCAATAACGTCTAATTCTAACATTTTCTTTACTTAGGCCTTCATTTCTCCTCTTTTGGATGCTGGGATTCGGTAGGGCCTCAGTGTTACCATGGCTCCAGGGATCATGTGGATATGGTGATAGGTCTCAGTCATCCGTCCCGGTTTGGTAGAGAATACATCTCAGTTGCGATTAATCATGTCGGCTGCCTCGAGTTTTTGCATTGGCGTCAAGTCGGGTGATATCTTCACTTGCTCATGTAAGTTATCCTCCTGGGGAAGGGTCTCCTGGGTGACTAAGCATGCCTCTTGATCTTGCCAAGGTTTTAGAAGACTGATGTGGTAAATTTGCTCCGGTTTCCTGCGGCCTGGCTGCTGCACCTTATAGTTTACCTCTCCCACGGCTTCAATCACTTCATAGGGTCTCTGCCACTGGGCCAACAGCTTGCTTTCTGCTGTGAGCACCATGACCATTACTCAATCCCCTGGTTGGAACCGTCGAAGCTTTGCTTGGTGGTTATAATGGGTCCGTTGGGTCTCCTGTGCTTTCTCCAAATGTTCCCGTACAATGGGTGTAACTCGGGCTATCCGATCCCTCATCTGTAGTACATGCTCGACTATGTTTTTTCTGGGATTTGGCTCCTCTTCCCAGGCTTCTCTGGCTATATCCAATATGCCTTGGGGGTGGCACCCATATAGTAGTTCGAATAGAGATAAACCTGTGGACGCTTGTGGAACTTCCCGGATGGCGAAAATGAGGTAAGGCAATAGGGTATCCCAGTCTTTCCCATCCTGGCTCACCACTTTCCTGATCATTGCCTTGAGGGTCCTATTGAAACTTTCTACAAGACCGTCTGTTTGTGGGTGGTTATACAGAGGTCTGTAGGGCTTGTACATGGAGCAATGAACAGAGATCTTTCATCAACTTGGATACAAAAGGTGTCCCTTGATCAGTTAGTATCTCCTTGGGTAGCCCAACCCGGGAAAAGATCTGTACCTCCTTAGCTATTGTCTTGGAAGCTGTGTTGCGTAGGGGAACAGCTTCAGGGTATCGGGTTGCATAGTCTAATACAACCAGCACATGTTGGTGGCCCCAAGCTGTCTTCTCTAGAGGCCCAATCAGATCCATGGCTATGCGTTCAAATGGTACCTCTATTATTGGAAGAGGTATCAAAGGTGCCCGTAAGTGTGGGCGAGGGCTATGTAGCTGACACTCTGGACAAGAGGTGCAGTATCATCTGACATCTTCATGTACTCCTGGCCAGAAGAACATCTGCAGGATCCTGGCCTGGGTTTTCTCTACCCCTAGGTGTCCTCCAAATAGGTGACTGTGGACGAGGCTCAATATGGCTTTTTGATGTTTTCGTGGCACCAGAAGTTGATGTATCTCCTGCTCCTGTATTTGCACCACATGGTACAGGAGATCTTTCTTCACTATAAAGTAGGGTCCTGGACCCCGGACCTTCCTCTCCACTGGTATCTCATCTATCTCAGCCACCTCTTTCCTGACGTTGTCATATCTAGGGTCCTCTGCCTGGTCCCATCCAAAAGTCTCTTCCAGGATTAACCTGCCTGAGCTCCCAGGGGCCAGCTTCTGTTTCTTCCAACAGCTCATCACCATCATGGCTGGGGCCAGCCTTCGGCTCACTTTCCATGTTGGTAGTTTCTCTGATGGCTGCTCGTGTCCATCTGCCTACTAGCGCGGTCTTCTGGCCCGCTTCAGGATCCGGGTTCCCAAAGCCTTCGCAGCCTTCCTTTCTCTTTTTGTCATCCAGGCCTTTTGGGGGGCTGAGAATAAATCCTGAGAAAATTGAGAAAACATTGGGGATTGACATTCCCCCAATGATGAGTCACTGCCAACAGGGTCTTCACCTCCCTCCAGCCTCTCCGGGGTGAGTAACTTATCAAACCCTGGATAGTCCCTCCCAATAAATACAGTATATGGGAGTTTAGGAACTATGCCCACTGTCACCTAAATGGGGTTCCCCTGAACCTCTATCTCCACTGGGATGGTGGGGTAATGGCTCATGGCCCCATGCACACATGTCATTGCTACGCGTTTGGCTTGCAGCAGCTGGCTACTTTTTACCAGATTAGCCGATATAAGGGTGATAGCACTCCCTGAGTCCACAAGTGCTGTAGTCTCTGCTCCATTTATCTTCACAGGCCTGGTGTAGTTATGCGGGGCTAATGTGATGCCTGCAAGGTGGATAAGGGCGCATGGGACCTCCCAATCCCCCAAGTTGCATTGCATAGGCTCCTCGGTGCTGGGACACTGTGTTGCTATGTGTCTCCACTCCCCACATGCATAACATCTGTAATTGTTTCTAATTATTCTCCTATCATGTGGGCTAGGGTGTTTAGTTCCAGGGTTCCCCCCACTCAGGCCAATCCCTTCCTTCTGGAGTCTCTGCTGGTTTTCAGCCCCCCTCTTCCTCCACCTAGGACTCCCCAGGGGTTTAACTGTCCCACCTTCCAGGGCTGGGGTTGGGTGTTTGCTATGAAAGGGGCTTTCCTGGGGTAGTTGGGTCAATTCCCTGGCTGTCATGCATCTTTCTATCAGTGTGATCATCTCATCATAGGTAGGTGGATCGTTCTGGCCTACCCATTTGCGGACATCTGGTGGCAGTGCCCTCATGTACCGGTCGATGACCAGAACCTCTAGTACCTCTTCTGGACTCCGGGACTCTGTTTGCAACCACTTTCGTGCGAGATGGATGAGGTCATACAATTGAGACTGCGGGGTTTTGTCTTCCTGATACCTCCACTCATGATATCACTGGGCCTGCACTGTGGTCGTTACTCCAGATCTGGCCAGTATCTCTGCCTTCATCTTGGGGTAGTCTGCTGCAGCCTCTTCAGGCAGATCATGGTATGCCTTCTGGGCCTCCCCACAAGGAATGGGGCAAGGATGCCAAACCACTGATCTCGAGGCCAGGCCTCCTGTAGGGCTGTCCTATCAAAGGCCAGAAGGTATGCCTCTACATCATCCTCCCGTGTCATTTTCTGCAGCCAATGGCTAGCCCATATGAGCCACGTCCCATCATGGCCACGGTTCAGCTCTGTAAGGGTCTTTACCTGGCTTACCAGTTCCCACAGCGTAGCTCGGTCTTGAGCAGCTTGGTCCACCAGCAGGCGATTAGTCTCTTGCTGCAGCCACACTGCTTCTTGCTGGGCGGCTGCCTGGACACAGGTAGCCTCCTGCTGGGCCGGGTAATCCTCCTCCTGGGGCCCGCCATGGCTTCAGTGACGCAGTGCCCGCACTACACATAATCCATTTGTGGTGACAAAAAAAAAAAAATAACCCTCTTTTAATTTTCTTTTTTTAAAATCAACCCTCCTTCTTCCGCCGCACTGTGCACAGCCAACAATACTCCCAGCTCTGACACCAGTTGTGAGACAAAGTTCGCTCCCTTTTAACTGGTGAGTTCTTGCGCTTAACTGGCAGATTTGCCTCACCTCAGTGATCTTCCCCTCTGGTGGAACCACAGTCTGGTCAACTCCTCCTGTGATCTGATCAGAGTCGCGAGGGTTGGGGGGAACCCGGGCCCACCTCTACTCGGTTCCAGCCCAGGGGAGAGACACTGTGGATTGCAGCTGTCTACTATAGTGCCTCCTGTAACAGCTGCATGAACAGCTACAACTCCCTGGCTACTTCCCCATGCCTCCTCCAAAGCGTGCACCTTCTTTATTCTCACCACAGGATACCACCTTCCTCCTGGGTGTCTGATAATGCTTGATTGTCTGATAATTCCTCAATCCTCCAGTAGCAACACTCTCTCAGTCTCAGCTCCTTGCACCTCTTGCTCCCAGCTCCTCACACACACTTCCTCTCCTCTGGCTCCTCCTCTACCTGCCTGACTGGAGTGAGCTCCTTTTTAAACCCAGGTGCCCTGATTAGCCTGCCTGATTGGCTGCAGGTGTTCTAATCAAGTAGCTATCTCCACTGCCTTCTAGAAAGATCTTAATTGGCCCCAGGTGCCTTGATTAACCTGGAGCAACTGCCATTTGGTTACCATGGTACTAGGATTTGTTTAGCCTGGGGCTAACATACCTGTTCCTCAGTACATTTACTGTAGCCATCTGGCCTTGCCCCATCCACACTCCTCTCAATGTTAAATCCAGCATGGAGATACCTGCGACTTCCACCTCCTCCATTCCCCGCCGAGCAGTCGCCCCCCATCAGTGGCTTCCACCTCCCTCCCCCGCAATTACTAATTTAAAGCTCTCCTTATCAGTTTGGTGCCCAGCCTCCATCCCATCCTAGAAATCTATTTCCCTCCCTACTCAGGTGACGTCCATGCCAAGAGAACTGTCCTCTGTCCATGAATGCCTCCCAATTGTCATACATCGCAAAGCCCTTCTTATAGCACCACTGCCTAAGCCATCTCTGGATCATCATAATATTGTCACTCCTTTGTTGCCCTTCTCTAGGAACAGGCAGAATCCCACTGAAGATCTCCTTAGCCTAGATTTCCTTGAGCATCTTCCCCAGCCTGACATAGTCTCCCTTGATACATTCCAGTGAGAATCTAGCCGTATCATTTGTTCCCACATGAAGGACAATCAGTGGATTCTTTCCCATTCTTGTTAGGATCCTCTTCAGCCTCAGGTTCACATCCCATATCTTAGCACCCGGCAGACAGCACATCCTTCTGTTCTCTGGATCAGCTCTGGTTACAGGCCTGTCTATTCTTTTCAGTGAGGAGTCCCCAAACATGTAGACCTGCCTTTTCCTGGTGATGGTGCGATTCTCGGCTCTATCCCTGTTCCCTCCGGCTGTAAGTCCTCTCAATTCCTATTCTCCCTTGCAATCCTCTGCAACCCATCCTATATCCTCCTGGGGCTCATATTTGGTGTTGTTATCTCCATTGACTCTTCCCCTCTTCCTATAGAACTAGCTGCTCTTCTCTTTTTCCTTCCCCTCTCACCTTCAGTGACCACTTGCTGTGCCTTCTTCATTTTCCAACTCCGCAAACCTGTTCCTGAGCTCTATTTCTCCTTCACCAGCCTGTCTTTTCCTCTGTCTGGTTATCTTAGTCACATGCTTCAACTGTCCACTTGTCCACTTACCTCACTCAGCAGTCTCTCCTCAGAGTTCTTTGGTCCTGCTTTCATCTGCCAGTCTGAGCTTTTCCTTTCAGCCTCCTCATGTCTTTGCTCCACCATCTGCTCGAATCTCCTTTCCACCTGCATCTCCAATCCTCAGATCTTTTCTTCCATCAGCTCTATCAGGCAACATTTCATGCAGACGAAACTCTTTTCATACTCCCTCCAGGATCATGTATATACTGCAGCTTCCACATCCAGTCATCTTCATTGTGTCTTCCACTGCTTGGGTCACTACCACTGCTGCCTCTGTATCTGTCATAGCCTTCCCACCTAAGTTCTGTTACTTCGGGAAACACAAACCAAACCAAAACTCTAGCACCCACCGCAAAACAAACCCGCAGCGAGCACCACAACACTTCCAGAACACCACACCCTCCCTTCACTAGCCTGTCTGTTCCCCTGCTTGGTTCTCCTAGTCTTCCCTCCAAACTCCCCTTGCAAATTCCCACTCAAACTCCTCTGTTTACAGCTCTGTTTGCTGGCTCCTGTGCCACTGCAGCTGTCTGTGCTGCTGCCTGACTGGCTCGTTATTTTTATAGGACCCCTAATCAGAAAAGCCCTGCCCTCTAATCAGGGCTCAGCTTCTCTCCCAGCACACTGCCCCTACCAGCCTCTACAAATGCCTTCTCCTCCAACAGAACTCCCTCTCAGACTTCCATAGGGAAATCTATCCTGGGAAGCAGTTACTCTGAAAAAGATTTGGGGGTGGTGGTGGATAATCAGCTGAACATGAGCTCCCAGTGCAATATTGTGGCCAAAAGGACCAATCCTTAGATGCATGAACAGGGGGATGTCAAGTACAAATAGAGAGTTTATTTAATCTCTGTATTTGGCATTGATGCAACTGCTGCTGGAATATTGTGTCCACTTCTGGTGTCCAGTTCAAGAAGGATCTTGATAAATTGGCAAGGGTTCAGAGAAGAGCAATGAGAATGTTTAAAGGATTAGAAAACATGTCTTACAGTAATAGACTCAAAAATCTCTATCTATGTAGCATAACAAAGACAAGGGTAAAGGTCATTGCAGTCTACAAGTACCTATACGGGGAATAACTATTTAGTAATGAGCTCTTCAATCTAGCAAAGAATGGTATTACACCAGGGGTCGGCAACCTCTAGCACGCAGCTCACCAGGGTAAGCACCCTGGCGGGCCAGGCCAGTTTGTTTACCTGCCGCGTTGGCAGTTTCAGCTGATCGTGGCTCCCACTGGCTGCGGTTCGCTGTCCCAGGCCAATGGGGGCAGCAGGAAGCCGAGGCCAGCACATCCTTCGCCCAGGCCGCTTCCCGCAGCCCCCATTGGCCTGGGACGGGGAACCACGGCCAATGGGAGCCGCGAACGGCCAAACGTGCCAAAGCGGCAGGTAAACGAACTGGCCTGGGCGCTAGGATGCTTACCCTGGTGAGCCACGTGCCAGAGGTTGCTGACCCCTGTATTACACAATCCAGTGGCTGAAAGTTGAAACTAGACAGATTCAGACTGGAAATAAGGCATACATTTTTAACAGTGCGAGTAATTAGTCACTGGAACAACTTACTAAGGGTCAAGGGAAGTCTCCATTAATGACCATTTTAAAATCAAGGTTGAGCATTTTTTCTAAAAGATCTGCTCTAGAAATTATTTTGGGAAATACCATGCCCTGTGTTATACAGGAGGTCAGACTGAATGATCACAAAGGTCCCTTGAATCCATGAATCTATGAAATCCCTTATATTCCCACCAAAACCTTCTCCTTCACAAATATCCATGTCATAGTTAACAACTCTACCATCCCTCCAGTGCTCCACGGTAGAAATATAAGTGTCATGATCTTTTCTCTCTCATTTCCCCCCATGTATGGACTTGCTAAATCTTACAATTTCAAAATCTGTCCCTTTCTGCCCAATACTATTGCAAAATTGATCTTCTCTAGCATTTTTTTTACAATTTCCTTCTTTCTGACCTCCCAGACTCTCACATCACACTGTCAAGTCAACAAGCTGTCTTTAATATTACATTCCTCATTCACTATTAAAATAGTGTCTGATAGATCTTTCAGAAACTGCACTCTCTCTTTCTACATCGCACTCAGATTTCTCATAGTTCTTCTTTCGCCTTCATAGTTCTGCCTTCACTGCCATGCTCTCACTTGTAAGCTATGCTCTGCCAATGTGGTGCACTCTTTGTCTCTTCTCCCACTAGTTGGTCTGTGCTTTTTTCCATGCAACCATACTAGTTCCTGTCGGAGCCCAACGGCCTTTGGCCTAAGATGGCGGCCTGCAGGGCCTTAAGATGGCGTCCGTATGGCCAATTGTAGGTCATCCAAAGGTCACACTAGCACTGTGTGTTACCTTGAGGGCCGTGTGCAAATTCCCGCTCTTTTTGCCTGGTCACCTAGAGGTTAGGCTAGGGCCGTGTGCAGTCTCCTGCTCTTCTGCCCAGCAACCCAGGGGTCAGGTTAGTGC
>NC_133769.1:298178068-298242634 GCF_003597395.2 Chelonoidis abingdonii
ATGAATCAGTGAACAGTCTCCACTCATCTGGATCGTGAATGATGTTGAGGGCTGCCATCACACCATCGATGTTGTTGCAGGCTACAAGATCACCTTCCATGAAGAAGAATGGGACAAGATCCTTTTGACGGTCACGGAATATGGAAACTCTAACATCACCTGCCAGGAGATTCCACTGCTGTAGTCTGGAGCCCAACAGCTAGAGTAGAGCCAATCAACAACTTTAAGCATCATTTTCGTTCTCAGTTACCCAGAATTAGTAAAGTTTGACTACATTTATTTCAGAAGCATTTTGGCTGTAGAGCAGTGTTATTTTTCACAGGAAAGCCTAAAGAGGGGCTAACAAACTCTGCATATACAATTAAACACATTCCATGATCTTTTACTGCTATAAACGTCATTCTCCCAAATTTTCTGGCCCCTTTCTTTGTCTATTGTCATCCTTCACTGTATTGTGTCTAAACTAGATTCTGAAATATTTGGGGCAGACATGTGTTATGTTCTTTGTCCATAAAGTGACTCGCATACTAATAGCACTGTAAATAAATCAACAAAAAATAGTAATGACCTCTTGTATTGTAAAATTTAAGGACATCCTTGGATTAAGATGTCAACTGAGTCATGTGCCAGAAATGTTGCAAGGCAAAGGAAGAATCTCTTTCCTCCTTTTTTTAAATTGCTTGGGCCTGTTCAGATGAGGGGAAGACCTCATGTTAACAGGCAAGCCAAAGAGCATCAGCAGTAATAGTGAAGAAGATCAGTGTAGCGGCACTTTTGATATTAGTTGCTTATTTAGTATTCAGAATTTGCATCTCTTGGGGATTCTTTTGACATACACTAAAAAGAGAGATGCTAAAGCAGCACATTAAAATGCTGTTTGTCACTCTAGGCATGTTTTGGGTTGTTGTTCAACTCAGTTCATCTGAATGATACAACTAGAAAATGCAAAAACATTGTTTTGTGGAGCTCAGATTTTGACCTCGGAACATACGGAGTATCATCTGTCAATTTTGTTATTTATTTCTTTGCTTAGAGCTACAGTATAGTTCGTGACAGGGAGGGAAGGACAGTATATATCCATATTTTAATTTATTGGAACTAATTCCTGCTGCCACTGAAGTCAATGGTGAAACCATAATAGGCTCCAATGGAAACAGGATCTGGTCATATGTGTTGGTTTAAGAAAAACTGTTTATGCTGATTGCAATAGTGTTGCTAGTGCTCTACAGGAATTTGTCTGGAAAAGTAAAGTCTGCAGCAGTAGTCTATCTCTCCTTTGCTGGTGCAATAAACCTTTCATTTACCATAATTAATACAACAACAACAATAATAATAATAATAATAAATAATCCATCCACAGTACTGATATGGCCCCCATCACTCTAGTAAGGGGTTGGCAACTCTGGCATGTGGATCACCAGGGTAAGCACCCTAGCGGGCCAGGACAGTTTGTTTATCTGCCACGTCGGCAGATTCGGCCAACTGCGGCTCCCACTGGCTGCGGTTTGCCCTCCCAGGCCAATGCGGGAGGCGGGAAGCCACAGCCAGCTCATCCCTTGGCCCACAGCACTTCCCGCCACCCCCATTGGCCTGGGACGGTGAATCACAGCCAATGGGAGCTAAGGTCCGCCGATCCTGCCAATGCAGCAGATAAACAAACTGTCCCGGCCCGCCAGGGTGCTTACCCTGGCGAGCCGCGTGCCAGAGGATGCGACCCCTGCTCTAGTATGTCAGCACCTCACAATTTTTAATGTATTTATCCTCACAAAATCACTCTGAGGTAGGGAAGGGATATTATACCCATTTTACTGCAGAGGAATGAAGGCATCGAGAAAATTATGAATTTTATTTGTAGAGGTATTTCAGGCACCTAACTAACCTTAATTTAAATGTCATCTGTCCAATGCCACATAGAATGGCTGTAGCAGAGCAGGAATGATCTACTTTCTCCTACAGCCCAGCCTACCATGTAAACCTCTGGACTTGGTTCACAATCATAAATATTTTTATCTCAGGTGCAGTTACTACTACTGACCTTCCCTTTGTTTTGTTCATTTCTATTCCCTCTTCCTCTATATGATATTGCAGTCCATCTCCACTTTGCTCCTGACATTTCTCCCTCTTGCACATAGTTAGTCATGTTGTGTTTTCACTCTCATGGGTAGTGATGAGCTCTAATGCAAAATTCAGATCCAAATCTATCTTTCATATACAACTAAGTTAAGAATGCTTGGATCTGGGGATTCGGGTTGAACCATTAGAAGGACAGGGAGCACTGGAAAACTTTATATCCAGATCCATGCACAGATTTCAAACACCCCCAAATTTCAGAGCTGGTCAGAGGTTTGGTTCAGTCCCAATTATATTCATTAAGGACCATTTCCTGAAGTTTTTAGTCATAATGTCTGAGTGCCTCCAGTAGTTTATTAAATGATGTGACTAACGTCTGTTACGTGGTTACTTCTTTCTCTTATCCTATCCCCTAGGGAAAAATTGTGTATGCAGGTTAGTGTTTTGGTTTGAGGGTGGGGTTTTTTTTGTTTTGTTTATGTGCATGCTGGGATGTGTTTATATTAGAGAAGGAAAGGTTGAAGAAGTGAGCCTGGCATTTGAAGTGGAAAGTGGTGAAGTTTGTGATGGTCCTTTTTCCTGTGAGAGTTCATTCTATATGCAATTGTATAGTCTTAGCTAAATCAATGATCCATATGGAGTCTCTGGGATCCCTGTATGAGATTTGTGATGCTTCCTGCAGAGCCCTGTGATGCTGGCAATTCAGGTGCCAGCTCATGTCAAGGCCCTGGGTCTCACTGAACACTGAAAAATGCATAGCTGAAAACCAGTCTGTTTTATCTGTGGGTTAGTGTAGTTAAAATAAATATGTGTTATAGGAATGTGTTTAGAGTTTAGATTTTATGGAATGCTTGTAGAAGGCTTCATGTATTAATCCTACATATAATAACTGTATTCCATGCTTAAGTGTTTGCTCTATAACTGTAAAAATTTGTTCTGAAAGTATGTAACTCACCAAACTTCATCTAATGCAAAATGCCTATCAAAGAAGTTATCTCCTGTTTATCAGGAAGGACTCTTGAATCCAAATAGGCTCTTGTGAAACAAAGACTTGTTGATTGTTCCCCCTACCCGCCCATGAAGATGTTACCTGCAGAAGCACTAGTCCCACCAGTTTGAACTCTAAGAAGGTGGTGAAGGGCGGGGGAATAAAAATCTCTGACAAAAAGGAGTTGGAATCTCTTATGCTGTTTGGACTTCAAGGGGTAAATATTTCTAAACATAAGCATGAGATCCCCAAGACTAACTTGGGTTAGCCCTAATGAACATACAGAGCTGGCATACTTCAGCAGCTCTATCACCATGTGAAACCTAAGATTACAACTCATTTGTGTGTGTGTTTATCTGTTTTAGCCTTGTAAATAACTCTCATTTCTTTTTCTTACTTAATAAATCCTTAGTTAGTTTCCTATAGGATTGGCTACAAGTATTGTCTTTGGTGTGAGATCTAAGATGCAAATTGACTTGTGGTAAGTGACTGATCCCTTGGACAAGGGTAACCTGAATATTTTGTGATGTTTGGTGTAAAGTGACCATCCATCATGGAGTCAAGCTTGCTTGGGTGTCAAGGTAGATCAGAATGCCCAAGGGCACTGTTTGTTATTCCTGTATAATGTCTGAGGAGTTTTCACTTAATGGTTGGTTGGTGAAATCTAAGTATAGAACTCAAAAACAATTTGGGATTTGTGCCCTGCATTTTAGCAGTCTGCACTGGGATTGGTATTCTCACTCATGAGCCACTCCAGACAGCATGGCACCCTGGATCTATCAAGCAATGAACAGAGTATGCAGTGGGACACACATAAGAAATTATCTTTGGTGAGAGAAAGAATTTTGATACCAAAATTAGACATGTTATGAAAAGGAAATATATTTTAAGCTTCCAAAAATGTGGATTGTATACACTATACCAAAATAAAAATGAAAATCAGTAACAATACTATATTAATATTGTACCCTGCTCATTTGGTGCAATGATTCAAAAGTGTTTTACAAGCTTCTTCCACCACTAAAATGCAACCACCTCTGGGGTGGAATGTGGCATCTGTTTAACAGTGCATATCAACCCTAGATAAAAATTTAAGGCAAGAAGTGCAAAAGAACATAATATCTAATTCAGCCTCGTTTAGTCAGTCTTTTCTTGTGCATTTAGACTGTAAGCCTTCTGGGGTGGAGACCTATTATCTATTATCAATCTCCTAACATAATGTGCATTTAATACACTGTGTAAGGATGTGACCTTGTTTCCATTACAGTCAATGAGAAAACTGCTAATAATAATTAAGTGATGCATAAGTCTCTTAAACCAGGATTTCTCAACCTGTGGGTCGGGACCCAAAATTGGGTACCAGACTGTTTCAAAGGGTCCCATGGTAGCTCCTGTTCCTGCTCCAGGCTTGCAACCTCTGGGCAGAGAAAAACCTGAGCGGTGCTATGACCCTGGAGGCTGAAATGCCTGGAGCAGAAAGCCAAGCCCTGCCATCCCCACAGCAAAGGGAGCTGCAGGAGCGTCACTGTGGGATGAGTACTAGGCATTACCCATCCCCCCAGAGGGCAGGAGGACAGACCAAAATCACCCCAGGGCCTCTTTACTGTGTCATGATAGGCCAGGGGTCGGCAACCTCTGGCACGCGGCTCACCAGGGTAAGCACCCTGGGAGGCTGGGCCAGTTTGTTTACCTGTGATATCACCGTCCCAGGCCAATGGGGGTGGTGGGAAGCCGCAGCCAGTATGTCCCTTGGCCCGCGGTGCTTCCCGCCAGGCCAGCCAGGGTGCTTACCCTTGCACAGGGCCTCCCAGAGGGGGATGCAAGTGGGGCAATTTGCCCCAGGCCCCGGCCCCCACAAGAGTTTTTTGGGGGCCCTGGAGCGGGGTCCTTCACTCTATCTGGCGGCCCCGGAAAACTCTTGTGGGACCAGGACCCCCAGAGCTTCTTCCGCTGCTGATCGTCGTCAGCAATTCGACAGCAGGGGATCCTTCCGCTCCTGGGCAGAAGGACCCCCCTCTGCTGAATTACCGCCAAAGTGGGACCCACCGCCGAAGTGCCTGGTCTTCAGCAGCAATTTGGCTGCGGGGAGGCCCCCACCATGGGTCTTCAGGGCACTTTGGCGGCAAGTCCCGGAGCGGAAGAACCTCCCGCCACCAAATTACCGCCAAAGTGGAGGTGCCCCACTGCCGAAGACCCTCAAGCCCCCTGAATCCTCTGGATGGCCCTGCCCTGGCGAGCCGCTTGACAGAGGTTGCCAACCCCTGCGATAAGCCATAAACATTTACAAATGGCTCCTGAGCCCCAAGAGGTTGTGACCCACTGTCTTACACCATGTTTAATGACTGGTTTAGGGCTGGCTCAGGTGGCAGATTGCCACTTGCTGACTCAACAATGCAACCCCTCTTCAGCATACTGAGTTTTCCTTGAAGCTTTCCATCTTAGTACAGAGCCAGTTTAATGCTGATTAACTTCTAAAAGCTGCTGAGAATAAAGCAAGGTAAGGAAACTTCTATGGCTCTGAGACTTATGAACCAGTCTCTGGTGCTCTGAATTGAGTTTGGGATCCAAATTCAGGTCTTCCAATACATCAGCATTTTATATTCCTACCAGAAACTTGAGTTAAAGTTGGTGCTCTTTGTGGGTCTGATCCAGCACCCAACAAAATAAATAAGAAATTTGGCATGAATTTCCATAGGTAGAGGATCAGGCCCAAGGGGCACAGTTCTACCACTCTTAACATTACATGTTCCCTACTCCACAGAGAGTCGCATCTGCTTCAGTGGAATTCCTTACAGAGTAAAATACTATCCAATGTGAATAAAGATGGCAGAATCAGGACATTAGCTCTCAAATTACTTTGATTTTAAAAGTACAGTGTAGTGCCTTATTATTAATATGTAATGCAGTAAATGGAATTTAGCATTTTGATTTTTTTAAAGTGAACTATTGAGGTTTCAGAATCAGCTAGTGTGTATGCTTAGTAATTTTGTAAATAAAAATGTCATTAAGACTTTTAGTATGCAGACAAGAAAGCTAGAATTTAATCTCAGATGGATATGCCACATGATCACATCTCTCAAAATCTGTACATCACTGCACATCTGATATTATGTGTGCTTGCAGATTATCTGGTCAAAAATTCATATTTTTAAAATGCCTAAGTATAATTCTTGTAACAGCTCCATTGGTACATCAGGGAATATAATATTTGTTTCCAGAACAAATACAAACAATATTTACTCAATGCAACTCTAACAGACCAAATGGTATTATTTACCATTCACTCTGGTTGGTAAATAATAGATGGACCAGAATCCCTGTAATGCACATGCTAACACAGGGGTGTGGTATAGCCCATAACATATTTTTCTATTTTTTTTGTAAGTTATCACTATCTAGTTCCCAGTGGACATGGGTCCATACAACAAAAAATGACAAAATTGATATTAATATGTACTAAGAACGGCCCTGAGGTGAAATCCTATCCCTATTGAGGGCAATTGTTTTCACTGGGGCCAGGATTTCACCTTAGGAGTGTTACAGTTCCATGCACCCTGGAACAATACCAGCACTAGTTTATAACATCTCACTGTACTGCCTCAGCCATGTGCTCCCTCAGCCATGTTTCCCCATCTCTCCCTGTCAATTTGCTCCAAGAATGGAGAAAAGGGGGCTGGATGGCTACACAGCAGCCACATATCCCAGTGTGCTGGGTGCTCAGGTCCAGATAGTCCATGTAGGAGCATAAGAGAGATTTTTACTCTTCTTTACCCCACTGCTTGAGAGTGAAGTCCAAAATTTTTGTTCTGACTTATATTTTAAAGTAACTCAGTGACAATAAAAATTAACCTTAACTGTTTCATAGACTAGGGACTTGTCTTTATCCAGAGTTTCCCCAGTTTAACTAGAATTGGTTTACAACTGACTTGGTTGAGCTGGTGTGGGACTTTTTGTGCCCACCTAAATAGATTTGGACCCTTGGGTCTGAAGTCATCTGTTTGTCTTGGGAGACTTTGCTCCATGCTGAAAGCCTTTGTGGAACCAAGCTTCCCAGCACAAAGTGAGCTCTTCAGAATCTGCCCATTAGCGAGAGCAGCATTTGTTCAGGTGCAGTGGAGCAGCTTAAAAGTACCTAGAAGTATTGCATCGATTTAGCTCGATTCACTGAGGAATTAACTTGGGCTGAACCAATTTAAGCCAGGAATGGGTTGCTTTGAGTGAAGGTGTCCACATGTGGGGTTAACTGAATTGGTTTAAAAACACACCTTTGGTTGAATTGCTGCAGCTTTGTGTGTAGAAAGTCTCTAGTAATTAAAATATAGAAGAAATATCATAGGCAAGTCTGGCAGCACTGCCTACTGTTAAGGTTGCCTGACACTTCGGTGACACAAAGATCCCTTGGTGCCAGGGCCGGCTTCAGGACCCAGCGCGCCAAGCACGTGCTTGGGGCAGCATGCCGAGCGGGGAGCTCTGCCGGTTGCCCGGAGGGTGGCAGGCGACTCCGGTGGACATCCTGCAGGCATGCCTGAGGAGGGTTCACTGGTCCCACAGCTCCGGTGAAGCATCCTCAGGCACGCCTGCAGGAGGTCCAACTGAGCCACGGGACTGGCGAGCGGCAGAGCGCCCCCCGCGGCATGCTTCTGTGCTTGGGGTGGAGAAATGATTAGAGCCGGCCCTGCTTGGTGCCAACTGGCAGAGAGCACAGGGGGTGCATACACTTTTACAGGGAACTCCTGAGTCGGATATATGCATAATAGTGCACTGAAGGGTGGTAAGTAAGTTCTCTACAAAGCCAGTAGCCCAGTGGACAATATAATCATTGTTACAGATAACATTTAAGGAGTTATGTTTCTATACTGAAAAATAGGTTCTTAAGGTCTTGGAGTTAAGGGGTGATATACCTTGGACATATTCCTGTCAGGCAGGCAGTATCTGACACTTATCTCCCTGTTGGCCAATTGTGTATCGTGTATTGTATGCCTAGCTGCCTACTGAGCCACGTACAAATTAAGTGATTACAAAAGCTTACAAAGAGAGAAAATCTACAGGAAGAAACAAACAGCAAAGGGTATCCTGTTTATGAATAAAGATAAATAATTGATCTGGTATATCCTTGAAGAGCAAAAAGACACATTGAATACTTCAGCTATGGAGCAAACTGACATTGTGCTTGTCTCAAGAAAGGAGAGTCACAGCTAGCCTGGCTGTAAAGCTCTGCAAGGATTTTGGGTGAGCAATACTCTACCAGACATGAGAGTGTCATGTTAATTAAACATAGGGTCTAGAATGCGTGTTGTGATTTATTTTATATGTAACCATTTGTTTCCAATACTTGTTACTACTTGAATCTCTGTGCTTTGCCTGACAATTAGAATACAGAGAGGACATGAGACAGACATGCAGGGGTAGAAAGGATACTGAGATTAGAGGATGGCAGGTTGGAGAGGGAAACTGGGACTGGGATTATGGGTTGGGGAAGACTGGGGCTGGCTGTGCAAAGAGACTGGTAGCCAAGGATGGAGACAGGAAGCTGGGAAGTGGGAGGGTGGAGGGAGACTGTAATTGGCTGGACATGGAGTCTGGAAGTAGGAACTGAGGAGAAAAATGTTGGGGAGAGTGATGGGAGCCAATAGGAGGGAGGAGACTGATATTAGCTGAAGAGCCAGAAGAAATTGGGACTGGCTGGGCAAGTAGATGGGGATTGAGAACAAGTAAGGCAGAAGGAAGGAAATGAGGGTGCTGGGAGACAGATTTGACAAGGAGCTGCATTATGGGGGAAAATAGGTCTGGCTGGGCAAAGAGACTGGGACAAGGAGTCAGACCTGGTACACTGAGGTTAGATGAGGATCCTGGGGAAGAAGATTGAGCCGAGTCTGGGAGCCTGTAGCAATGGAGAAAGGAAGAGTGAATGATGGGACCCCAGAATGGGGGAGAGAGAGAAAGATCAGATGAGGTATCAGGAGGGGAGGACTGGGAATGTTTGTTCAAGGAGACAGGGCCTGGGAGTGAGTGGAGGCAGAGTCTGGGACTGGGATGGTGAGTTCAGAAGGGTGAAAATAGGACTTGCTGGGTAAAGTGACTAGGACTGGGATTAGAAGCCTGAAGAGTGCTGACTGGAACTGGAGAGGTGAAAAAAATGGAATGGAGATATGGATTTAAAAGAAGAAACAGGACAGACTGGAGAGGAAAGGGTAGAAATGAATAAATTTGGAGACAATGGGCAGAACAGTCCATGACAACTACAGCACACTCCCCTCCAGAGCCTGGGATAGACCCCAAGATACTGTGATTATGTACAGGAAACTTTAAATCTGACATAGCCAAACTTCTGAGTGCTTGACTTTACAACCATAATAATGTTTTTATGTGTGTGTGATATAGAATAAGTACAGTTTCTGATTAGCTAAGAATTGAGCACATCTTTTTATCTTTGCTACCTCATCTTTCCAAACTTGACCCCTTGTTTGTCTTTTAGGCTGCAAGTTCTCTGGGACCAGCGACCTTTATTTATTCTATGTTTGTATAGTATGTGGCACAATATAAATGCTAAATAAATACTGTTAGGATTTTGTGGTTCCCAATGAGTCAGATGCTGGGCAGAATCAAGGGTCTTTGATTCAATGCGATGTGATTCAATTCAATTCAACAAGGTTTTATTCAATGTGCACAAAGGGAGAGCCCCTGGTACAAAAATCAGGCAGAGTCCCTCCAGCAGCAAGCCCCACCCGTTGCTATTTTATAGCACATGACACTTACATAACAAGTTACCTAACAAATTACAACCTTTAACCAATCGTATTTAACCTTTCTATATATGGATTTGTTCACCACATGCGCATAGTTCTCCATTCCACGTATTGAGCTTCCCCCTGGTCTTCTCTAGAATGTTCCTACGGTGGTGAGCCACAGCATGCTTCTCTGTGCATAAGCGCCCTGCAAACCACATTCTATCTAAAATGAACACAAGCATAACCTTCAATACTAATACTACTACTAATAATGTCTCATAATCATAAGCCCTTTTTATTTAACAAAAATAAATATAGTTCCTTCATTGTTTTCTATCTACCTCTCTCTTTTCGCTCTGATGGCTTTAAGGATTATTCAGAAGTATAGCATTTGATAACTGTGTGCTACCAAAACATAACCCCAAAAAACAAAAAGGACATTTTCTGTGGTAAATTAGCCTGGTGTAACTCTAATGACTTCAGGAAAGTACTCCTAGGATTAATTTGGACCTGATTCTACTCTCACGGACATGTAAAGCAAGAATAATCTATCTGAAGTCAGTGGAGATACAGCAGTGTAAAACTGACATCAGATCAGAATCAGGTTCCTTGTCTAATTCACAAGCGGATACCATGTTGGTGACTGTAATATAAAAACTAAGGGGCCTTAGTCATTAAATCAACAGAACAACTCACAGTGCAGGATACTGCTCAACAGAAGTGTGACAGAATCAGACTCCAGAATGACTCGGTAGATCAGATAACTGACTACAGTTAAGGATATAGTATACTTCTCATCTCATATTTACAGTACTCCTCACTGTATTTTCCTCTATCAAAAATAAATAAAAACTAAAGACCTCGTCTTAAAAGTAGATTAAGTAGATAGGTACCGTCCATGCCCATAGAATTCAATGGGTTGAACTATTGGAATGGGGGGATGTCATGAACATACAGCTAAGGGTAGAGTAAAATCCCTTCTTTACCTGTAAAGGGTTAAGAAGTTCAAATAACCTGGTTGACATCTAACCAAAAGGACCAATAAGGGGAGAAGATACTTTCAAATCTTTGGGGGAAGGTTTTTTGTTTTGTGTCTCTCTCTGTGTTCTCTCTGGGTCAACAAGGAATCAGGGCAGGGAAAATATATCTCCCTAAGCCATACCTGAACTAAGCATTTAAGATTACAAATTGTAAGTAATAGGAAGGAAATGTGTTAGATTATCTTTTGTTTTAGCTTGTGAATTGTCCCTATGCTAAGAGGGAGGTTTATTCCTGTTTTTTAATAACTTTAAAGTTTTGCCTAGAGGGGAATCCTCTGTGTTTTGAATCTTATTACTCTATAAAATTACTTTCTGTCCTGATTTTACAGCGGTACTTCTTTTACTTTTTTCTTTATAATAAAGTTCTGTTTTTTAAAAAATCTGATTAGGTTTTAGTGTCCTAAAAACTGAAGGGTCTGGTCTGTGTTCACCTTGTTAACCTATTTGGTTGGTATATTATTCTCAAGCCTCCCCAGGAAGGGGGGTGAAGGGGCTTGAGGTAATATTTTAGGGAAACAGGAACTCCAATTGGTCCTTTTCCTGAATCTTTGTCTATCTCACTTGGTGGTCGCAGCAGTACCTATCCAAGGACAAGGAAGGATTTGTGCCTTGGGAAGTTTTTAACCTAAGCTGGTAGAAATAAGCTTAGGGGGTCTTTCGTGTGGATCACCACATCTGTACCCTAGAGTTCAAAGTGGGGAGGGAACCCTGACAGGGCATCTTACACTGAACAGGGATTTCACCATCTCATATCATTTTCCTGTAAGATATCACCCCCTTTAGATTCCACCAGGCTCCACAACTTCTGGGTTCTGATTCTCCCTGTTCATTATTTACCTTCAGTTTTTGCCAGTGTTGGACAGTGTATCTATATACACCTCTACCCCAATATAATGCAACCTGATATAACAGAAATTCAGATATAACGTGATAAAGCAGCGCTCCAGGGAACAGGGCTTGCGTACTCCAGCAGATCAAAGCAAGTTCAATGTAATGCAGTTTCACATATAACATGGTAAGATTTTTTGGCTCCCGAGGACAGCGTTATATCGGGGTAGAGGTGTAGGTCACAATGAGATAATTTATCAGAGCTGGAAATCATTTGTCCATTTCAATATTTAATTACCAAATAAAAATGTACTAAGCAAAGTGCCATCTAAAAAGAAAAGAGAATAAATGATTAGTTTCCATGAAATGATTAGAAGCTAGAAGCTGAAACTGAGGGTGTATCTTGCACTGAGGTGCTTAATCTTTTCTTTAGAGACGTACCAGGGACTCTTCTAATAATAGTGAAGGCTCAGGTTCTGTTACAGCTCCAAGTACTTAAGGGCATGGCTTGCTGACAAACAAATGTCAGATTAGGAGCTTTTTATAGAATAAAGTCAAATCATGACTCAACCACACTATATAACAGCTCATCACAAAATGGCTACTCCTTGAGATCGTGGCACAATTTTCAGAAGCCTGTGCTTGTGCAAATGGCCTGTTTCATCCTTTAGGAGATTCTCAGTACTGTTGCGTGCTCAGGTCCAGGTGTTGCGTGCTCCAAGACAGCGGGCCCCAGGCATGGCTATATGGCTGATTGCTCACTGAGTGGACAATGCTGCCCTCTGGAAACGCATGTATTCCATGAATATGATTTTGAGAACAAAGGTTGGGGAATGTTGACAGATGGAATAGTTGAACTGTTTGGTGTGGAATGGTGCAGATCAGATATATCAGTAATGTATTGTGGGTTGATAAGGACCCTGAAGCAGAGATGCAGCTTGACCTTTTCACTATCTTCCTGTGGAAAACGTCTGGACAGTTCTACAGTCCAGCAGGGAAGGAGTTGCACATTTCAGATCATAGGACAGCTGTGCACTGGGATTGGGTCAGTGCAGGATCACTCAGCGAGGGGATGCAACGTCCAGACATTTGGAGAGACAGTTGAAGGGTAAACCTGGACCTCCGTTCTCAGTTTGTGATGATACCAAATGATATACTGGTGATCTTGTATGGCCACAGGGCTCAGTAGACTTGATACTCCGAGTCTATGTTTTGATTGATTTGCATGTAGCCAATGAGAGTGCTCTAACATTTCTCAACCACAATTTCCATCACCCGTTGGTTACATAGCCAAGCTATTCCCTGCTCTGGGACAATATCTCTATCCATCAGGTTTACTCCTTTTTAGTACTACCTAACATATACATGGACAATTAATTTCAACTACAGCACTGCTGCTGATACGCCTTGGAAAAGCATAGTAATTGAGTGCTTGAATTTCCTATTATGCACTCAACTTCTCCACTTTGAAAATCCCCTGCAAAGTCAAAATAAGCTTCCAAACTGGCCATTCAAAAATAAGATGTGATTTGCCACATGTGCCATGTTTTCCTAAGTATTGCTTTTTACACTTAGCGCTGACAAATACAAAGATCTGGTAACCATACATGAAAAAAATGGAATATTCTGGTTACTAGCAAGGTCTCTTGTTATAAAAGCTGTGCTGGTGCAGCACTTCTTTGCATTTCAAATTGTACAAGTCATTGCACATTTGAACTCCAATGAATTTCCCTTGCATAGCAAAATGATGTTCATGATATAAATCTAAGCCACGAGTATTTCATACTTTATGCTTGGAAGTATGTGCGTTTTCAGTGGATTACTGTAACTGATATTGATTGTTGCTTACATAAAATATGCCAGATAAAACAAAGTAAGTTTTCTCCAAACACTAACTATCCAGTTGGATATAATAAAGCAATTAGAATACTTAGCCTTTATATTGTTCCTTTCATCCTGACAGTGCTTTACAAACATTAACTAATTAGTATACGTGTATTAGTGACATGAAGGTGTGAGAAACCCTTGAAAATTACTTTTTTCCACAAAAGGTTTTATCATCATGAAGAGAAATGATAATGCATGTATCTGAAATCACTTTCTTTGCAGTTAATATGATGATTAGAGAAAGAAGCTTAAAAACAGCTTTTCACAGTGAGATACTAATTCATCCCGCTACAGGAATATATTAATATCTCATTCTTGCTGTTTGTGGATACATTTTGAATTTCTGTTTTCATCAAATCCAATTGATTACAATGGATTTGAAAGTTAGCACATTGGAGAAGACTGTTTCTCCCTCTCTCCCATGAACTATTAGGCTTTTGTTTTGGTTTTTGCTGTTGGATTTTAAGGCCCTGACTTTGCAGTGTATGTTGCTTAAGAGGACCTATGCACTTTTGGTTTGGCAGGGGGCACACAACATTGCAGTATTGGGCCTTAGTGATTAGTAATATAGATATGGATGCAAATAATATCTTGTCATTATATTATTTAAAATGTATTTCTAGTTGGGAAGGAGTAGGATGGATTCATTGGTTCAAATAAACTAAGAGACACCTGAAGCCTTCACCTATCCTTTGAAACAAACTGAAAATGAGGGGTGAAATTGAGGCCATATGAAAAGCAATGGAAGTTTTGTCATTCAGTTCTACAGAGCTGGAATTTCACCCAAGATTTTTCAGACATTCTAAAAAAGTCAGTCAACTATTGTAGAGTTTTGGTGTGTATATGGTGGGAGGGATTAAGGGAAGAGACATTAATTTTCATGCTTCTCTGCATTTCCTGATGAACAGCTATTCCATTGAAAGGAAAACACCAGTAAAATAACAGACAGAAGCAAGAATATCTATTAATTGTAGGTTCCTTACAATAAATAGATTACAGGGAAAAATTGCAGTATGACAAATTACACAGGGCTATACCAACAGCAGTGGCCAAATAGCAGAAACACAAACTTGAATTTATTTTTCTTAAAAAAAAAAATCGTTTTTAATACTATGTGCACAGTCTGTGATTTTTTCAGAATTATTTTCCTAGAAAAAAAGTAACATGAATAAATGTTTTGAGGTTCCATCTTGCAATGTGCTGAGCATTCAATGACTTCTTATGTGTTTAATTTAAGCATATACTTAAATGCTTGGCAAAATCTGATCTAGAATGGTCAGCTCTTAATGCCACAAATTATTACATATATACAGTAAATGATCAATAAATTGTAACAAAATATTGCAAGTATTCACATTGTGTTATTGTTTTATTGTTAATATTTACTGTTGCACATTTTCTACCATCTTGCACAAATATATTGTTCAATCAATTATGTACCCTCAGAAAATGAGTTGGAGGAGAAAATTGTTGCTTGTTCAGTTTTCTAGCTGAAATTAATTGCCCAGTTCTGATCTCACATAAACAAAACCAGATATTGGGTGTCTTGAAAAATCACCTATTGTGTGCACATGCATATAGTAGCTGTCTTTGCAAGCTAGGCAGTGGTATACCCTTGTATATATGGAATCAGAGTACGGCAATTTGAGCCCAATGTTCTCCCTACCGCTATAGTGTGAGGAAAGGAAAAACACAGAAAATTTGTGGAAACAGGCTATATTGTAGCATCCTCTACTGCATAGCCACCAACAGATCCTCTGTGTAACCATGGATATTTTTACATTGTAACTGGTGTGATGATTGCAGTACAGATAGGCACAATCAGCACGGACCAGCAATGTGAGCAGACACCTTGGGTTCCTAGCATGTTTGTACAGTCCGTATCTGATCCTGTACAACCTTATCTTCTCTGCTACTTTTAGCCATGCTAGCTAGATTCAAGTTTGGGTTTGCCTACCCATGCTACAATCACACCTTGGATAGCAGTATAGACATAACCACTGCAAGTGCGTCTACAGTTGTAAGTGTACATGGTTACATGTGCATTGTTGTGCCATAACCCTTCATACCGTCCACATATGAAGCCCTGTAGTAAGTTCCTGAAGGACAGTCTAGAGTAGAAAAGCTAGCACACATGAGGGGTGTGTGATTTGTAAACACCCCCACTGTTGCATGGCACCAAACCAACTCTACAGTGCAGTGTGGATGGAGGCAAGGGGCATGTACCAGGTTACAGGTATAAACAGTCCTCTAAGGTCATTCCTACAATTAATTGATCCCTTTGCTGCCTGAGCTTTACCCAAAGGTATAAAGGTCTCTGATGCCTCACCCTGTCCCTTGCCAGAAGTGCACTGAGCACTTCACAACAGTTTTCTGCTAACATCTATTGATCAATGCAGTTGATCTGGGATTGTGGTCCAAGAGCAGCCGCCTGGACTCTGGAGCACACACAGGTGCTGCTCAATGTTTGGTCGGATTACTCCATCCTCTGCAAGTTCACATAAGGTAGCCAAAATATACACTTGCTTCAGACATTTCATAGATGCTGGAGAAGGTGAGTGTTCACTGACCTCTGTCCCAATTCCAAGATCTTATGAAGCCCCTCAGCCTCCTGTACCAGAGAGTGAGCAACTTGAACAGTCATTCTGGGAAGGGACCTAGCACATGCCCATGCTTCAATGAGCTGGTCTGGGTGCTTTCAAGGGTTGAGAGTGGAGCCCAAAGTCACTCACGACCCCCTCCTCAATCCCACCAGTCTCCTCATACAATGGGATGCTGATGAGCAACAGGACAGGGCATCAGCAGCGACCTTGGAGGAAGTCCTGAGGAAGCCTAGGAGAAATGGAGGAAGAGGAGGACGTGATTCTTCACCTCTACACTGTGGACCCCATTGAGGAAGCCCCCACCAAGGAGCCTAAGGAGGCAGGTAAGTTATAATATTCCCTCGCACGATACTATGTCCCTTGGAACTGGAGACAGTACTGGCTTGAGGCATAAATCCAAAAATTCAGGGAAGAAAATCACTTCCACAGTGACTCTGTTTCTCTGTCCCTTTCAATACTGTTTGGCGTGGTGCTGGAGTTCTGGTGATGCAGAAGGACCTTCTGGAGGTTGGATCTTGTCTGTGGTTCTTTGGTCCTCTTCCATGGGAATGCCATCAGCTAGCATATAACACAGCCAATTTCCTCTCAGATTGCCACCCAGTCCCATAAGCATTATTCAGCACATTTTTGGTATAGCAGAAATTAAAGCTGGCTCTTCAAGTTAAACAGCAGGGCAAATGTGCTTGGTCCACGTTCATAGTTCACCAAACCTGTCCACTCTGCAAAAGGTGGTGGGCTTACCCTAATCAGAAACACCTCTCTTGCACAGCTCGTTGGGTGTCCTCCCTAGTACTAGAAAACTACTTCTCTTTTCTATTCTGGTACCTTCAAAATGGCCATCTTCGCTGAATAAAGGTCATCCTTTAGAGAGCATGTATGTATTTAAAAGTTCATCTTCACTTCACTTGTGTGTGCACCTTCTTTTCTGAGTATGATCAATGTGATGCTTCCCTGACGTTTGAGATGAGGTACCAGGATTCACAGCACAAGATGCGTAATTTCTGTAAAAGTCTAGGGCCATGGAAATTTTAACCATTCTACTCCTCCCACAACCCCTTCCTCTCAACCCCAAGCTATGAATTTGATAATGGGGTGGGGGGGGTTATTTTTGTATAGAGTTCATTTTAATGATGTAAACTGTGAAATAACCATTTATGCCCAAATCACCAAAATGAAAACTAGAAGACAGGTTAAATGGAATGACTTTGTGTTTTTGATAATTAAGTGCGGATACCAAAAAAGAAAACAAAAGTAATAGTGAAGATTCCTAATGCTGAGCCCTTTAAGAATCCCATACCTCATACAGTTTCCACTGGAAATCATGGGCATAGTCATACTGTGGGACTAATCATGTATAAAACCCGATAAGAGTTCTGAGCACAATTGCCAACTTTCACGCGGTAAATAAGCACCCTGACTGTAACAATAAGACAAAAATCAAGTTAATCCCATTTCCAAACAAGGCCAGAACAAGCCAATCCGTAACAACCCCAACACTCCATGTGACTAGATCCCCATGGCTCACAGTCTAGGACTGTGGTGAGCCCACTGTGCAAACCTATCTCGCCGCCTTGCCCCTCCTTGCATGGAGCTGATAAAAAAAAAAGAAGCAACAAGCTACAACAAGCAACAAGCTACAAAGCAAAAAATAGCCAACAAGCAACTCACAAGCCAATTAAGCCAAAAAACAAGCCCAGTTTCTGTGAGTTTTTTTCTGCAGGTTTGGCATGCAGGTCTGCTTCTGAGATATGGTGTCAGACAGAACTGTAAGAAATAAACCTGTGAAATACTTCCTAAAACCTTATAGAACTGGGCTTTTAATTACTGTAACTGTACTTAAGTGCTCCTCATTAACCAACCGGAAACAGAGATCAGTTAACATGAAACGGAAATATTGCTCAGTGATGGAATTAAAGTGCATTAAAATCTCCACAGCACAAAAACAAGGTCAAATGTTTAACCTTAAGGATCCTCCTCCAGTTGTCTGCTTTCAATTAGTACATTAACTGCAGGGAATTAAAACCCACCGAGATATCTTGCCAAGCATGTGGCAATGCTCTGCTAAGTTTGTCAAGCAGCATCACAGCACACAATAGTGTACCAGCGCACCGTCCCAGTTTGCCTTCTGGCTCTCCACTGTTCCATTACGTGTGAGGAGTGTGCACATGGCAGGGATGGAGAGCTAGGTAGCCTGTACCATCTTTAGAAAGCAGTCGTGTTCTGTACCCATTCACTATGGAGGTATGCCCTTTCAGTCTCACATATACTACAAAAATCAAAACATTGGCCATATTGGTATCCATTGGTATGTGCAGTGGTGGGTTAGCCACTGAACCAACTTGCCCATGCCCAGGGGACCCAACCAATGGGGGTTGCTGGAAAAATGGACACCCTCCATGCCCCGACCTGCTCCACCCACCCGCCCGGTGCTCCTACTGGTGAGCAGGGTCAGGGTATGGGGGCTTGCCCCACTCCACTCAGCACTCCTGCAGGGGAGTGGGATCAGGGGACTGGGGCTTGACCACTCTACCCGCCTGGCGCTCCTGCTGGGGAGCAGAGTTGGGGCATGGGAGCTTGCCCCACTCCACTCGCCCGGTGCATCTTCTGGGGAGCTAGGGGAAGTCCCCACACCCGACCCAGTTCCCTGGCAGGATTATGAGGGAGGGAGGCTGAAGGTGGAAGGGCAGGGAGGCACTTGCTCTGGCCCAGAGCCCCACAAAATTGTAATTCGCCTCTGGGTATGTGTTTCCAGAAACAAGTGATCTGACTAGAAATGGAGGTCCACCCACAGGCATACCATTGCTTTGCTGGCATTCAAAACATCTGTTCCATGGGTCCCAAGTGGATTTTCGTTCCTCCTGTGGGACAGGTATCTTCACCGAGAACTTGCTGGCTCGATTCTGTCCAGTAACCAGTACTGCACCATATGAACATTAGTCCTGTGGGCAGGTGCAGCAGCAAAACCACATTTTTCAGACTTGCTCCATTTCTCCAATGCACTTTGGTGGAAGGGAGAGATGAGGGGGAGCTGCTGCCATCAAAGTGTGTGAGACATACAAAATGCATGCAGTTTCAGCACCATGCAGCAAGATGGTTCTTATTGTGTCTCCTGTGACGGACAGTACTCTGGGATACCAATCCTGAAATTTTACCAAGGTCACAAACCAGAAAGAGACAGTGTGGATGCAGGTATATACCTCTGCATAGTATATACCCATGCCCACATGGCATACGTGAACACTCAGTGCGGGTATGGGATACACTCTCTAGCAGTACACACACATGTAACTGGGTACACTTGCAACTGTAGACGTACCTTGTGTGAACTGGGCTCTCAGATAAATGGTGGGTGTGGAATAGCAGTGCGAGTGAAGTCATGAAACAAGTGCCTTGCACAGCAAGTCCTCCTTTCATCCTCGCTGCCATTGTTGAGTGGATAGAACTACAAAGTGCAGAGGTAAAACAGAGCCTGTGTTTAATCACATGACTTTTGGAACTCATAATCTGTGAACCTTTCATAGTGTTGCCAGACCCAATTTTCCACGGGGTGCAAGTGGGAGAGCATGATGACTAAAAAAGCAACAGGAACTTGCAAGTCAAACTATTCACAATGAACAGTTTATTAGACAAATTTAACCTGTCTTTCTGTCTATGGATTACTTTGATTTCTATATATTTGCTAAGTGTAATTGTTTAATGTAATTCAGCCTATGGATTGTTTCCCATATCTATTCAACATTTGTTGTGTGTGATTGGTCATCTATGTCACCTGGCATTGTTTCTGCTCCCCAAATGGGTAACTGAAAAGAGGACAATGGAGACTAGGAAATGCTCTTTTTGGCATAGGAATGAGTATCCATAGGAAGAACAATAATTCCCTAAACATTTTTATAAACAAAAACTTGTTTCTGCAAGTCACATGCGTCTGACAAAGTGGGTATTCACCCACAAAAGCTTATGCTCCAATACTTTGGTTAGTCCATAAGGTGCCACAGGACTGTTTGTCACTTTTTCCAGATCCAGACTAACACGGCTATTCCTCTGATACTTGTTTCTGCAAATATCTCCAATTAGTAAATAAAAGGAATATGGTTAAAGTAAACAGCCATCTGGAATTCAAACAAATGTTTGTAAACACTGTGTTTGAAGTACCATATTTTTTCCAATTCTATTTGGAAGTGCATTTTACCCTCCTGTGCTTTTTTAATACAGGAAGGAAGCATATGGGCATTAGAGGTTTAAACCACTGTATGGCCGAATAGTTTTTGTATTTGTTTTAGTTTGTTTATCAAATTGATTTAATATTTCATTACCAAGAGGAGACCTACTCAGCTTTATTTACTTTTCAGTTTAATAACCATCCTGTTATAAAACAAGCTGCAAATACATCATTATATCTCCCTGTGAATGGCATCATTATATGCTCTGGTTGTTTGTCTTATGTAATATGCAAAGTATTCAACTATTCAGTTTTAGCTGAAAATGGCAAAAATTCCTGGGACCAGACTGCCATATGAGCTACAGGGAAAAAATGGTAATTTAATGAATCCATTGACCTTTCAATTGATATCATAACATAGCATAATCAAGCATTTAAATTAGCAATGTAACTCAACACAGAAAGAATACAGTGAAATCTTGAGGGTCTGGTGCCTGAACAATGCCCCAGTACAACAGCTAAAAGGGTAAATGTGCTTCATGTTTAGGGATGACCTTTAGGTCCCACAGCTGCTTAACAAATATCTTGTCTATCACCTTTGTTGTTGGATTTATGTTTTGGAAAAAAAGTTCCTTCTTTTTTATGTTTCAAGAGCTTAGGTTTCACAATGAGGTTTGCCACTACTATTAACGGCATAGAGCAATTCTATATGTTTTCTGATATTAATCTGTTTTGCCATGAAAATGACTTTGGTCATCTGGCCAAGAAATGTGTGCAGGCACTAGCAAAAATAACAGCCCATGCATGTTTTCGTGTCTTTTGGAAGAAACGTAAAATCAAAGGTCAGTTACATAATGTTCGTTCTTTATCCTAATATTTCATGTGCTTCACTCTAAAAGTGGAAAATTACAAGTGTTTCAGAGACTCAGTAATACTGAAGCACATAATTACAGGCATGAGGGTGAGTAAGGAATTTCAGTTGGTCTGGTAGGACTATCAAGTATGTAAAAATAATGCCCTTTCTAATACGAGAAGCTGTCTTTTACTAATAATGTTTACAGGGTATCAGATCCTCATTTCATATAAATAGGAGCTATGCTGGTTTACACCTGCTGAGGATGTGCCCAACAATCTGGCCTTAGCTTGTCCACAAACACAGGAGAGGCAGCAAAACACATAAGGCCGGTATCTCTCCACACTTCCAGAGTAGGGAAAAGCAGCGATATAGCATGTTATGAGGTGGCTGTAAGCTTTACAGAGATGGTTGTATAGTAAACCATTATGGTCTACATGTATATGGAAGAGGTTACCCATCACCTCATTTTTAATTATTAATTAATTTACTAACAGCTATATGTCAAAACCTGAGGACCATGGATGCCATCAGCTCCCACTGAGCCTGAGAATGATCAGGCTAGCATATTAATGGGCACGGAGGGAAAAAGGGACTTGCAGAAACTAGCTAGTGCAGATGAGCATGGGCCTGTGTGCAGCCTAATCGTCTCTCTCTCCTGTGTAGGTGCCATGGAAGCTACTGCTATGGTGTCATTCCCTGTGGAGATGCCTGTGGAGGGACCAAGAACTGGAATTTCAGTATGACTTCCCTAGGATTTTCACTTTTGGATGGGGATTAGAGGGTTTCCAAGAGTCTATACTGTGAATAAAGTTGCCAATTTCGGTTGGACATATGCCTGGAGATTTCTTTGCATGACATATTTTTTTAATTAAAGATTAGTCTTTAATTACTGTAGAGTCCAGGCCAGTCCTGGAGGGTTGGCAAAACTAACTGTGACCCACCCCACACATCCTTTGATTGCCTGTGGGGCCAGTTTCATGCTTCCAGGGCACAGTGTCTGGGAACCATTGGGCCACTGGCTTGCTCAGTTTTGGAGTTGTCAAGCAACTTTGCTGCTGGGAGCTGGAGTAGGGTCTGTCTTTTCAGATGTCACTTAACTGGAGTACCCTGCCTCATACTAGGTACAGACCCTCCTGTCATCCTTGCCCTGCCATTTACTATATTGGAAGAGAGAGTCATGAATCCTATCTCTGGCCAGAGTGAAACTGGCTAGCTGGGCATTTCATATGCAACGAGTGAAGCTAAATGAAGGCTAAACTGAACAAGTGGACTTTTTAAAACCCTGTTCACTGCTCTGTCCCTGTGGCTGAGTTGCTTCCAGCCTTACTCTTCACATTCCCTGTTTTCCTTATGTCCCCTAAACAGTCCCTTCACAGAACATAGGCCCTCTGATTCCAGTTCCACTTGCTACCCGAGGTTCTTTCAACCCAAAGCTCTTGGTAACTTTTACTCTATGCAAGGTGGTGTCAGGAAATAAATTGGAGACACAGCCATCCAACCGATAGATGGCTGGCACAAACAGGACAACACAAGAGTGCTTTCACTTCAAGCTAAACTTTACTTAGTCTCAAGCATTTACACATGTCCACAACAGATTAGTAAAACACCCCAACCCTTGATAATTACCGAAGTTGAGTGTGGCTCTCGAGTGGCATAGCGGCAGCCCGTCTGCCGCTGAGGACTGCAAGATGAATCCAGAGGAAGAGTCCAGTCCTGAAGACAGGGCTGGCTCCAGGTACCACCGCAGCAAGCAGGTGCTTGGGGTGGCCAACGGAGTGGGGCGGCATGTCTGGCTCTTCAGCGGAAATTTGGCGGTGGGTCCCTCAGTCCCTTTTGAAGGGAAGGACCTGCCGCCGAATTGCCGCCGAGAACAATGCAGCAGTGGTAGAGCTGCTGCCGAAGTGCTGCCAAACACGTTTTTTGTTTTGTTTTGTTTTCTTGTTTTTTTTGCCGCTTGGGGTGTCTAAAACACTGGAGCCAGCCCTGCCTGAAGAGTCCCCCTACCTCAAACTTTTCCCCCTTATTTATACATTAGTAATAGAATGACATGTCCCTTAAAGAAAATTTGTTACGCAAGCAGGTCCAATGGTCAAGCAAGAGGCTTCCTTCTGATTATTGATTAACCAGGTGTGAGTTTTTCCCAAAGTTTGTAGCCTTGAGACCGTCTTAGACACACCCTTGAGGGCACATTCTGCTCTTCTAAGCGGCATGTATCAGCAACTTCAACGCAATTATTTTCAGGAAGGACATGGGGTCAAGCTGCCCTTTCTGGGGCACCCAAAACCCCCTCCCCTCCTTCCTTGGTTAAGCTAAGCCTGCTGACTTGGCTGCTTTTAGCAATAAGCAATAGTGGATTCAGGCACTTTACTGGTTTGCTGACATCTCCCTGTACACACTGACCATGATTCATTTTCCCTGTTTTACAAACATTTTACTATTAATATTAAAAACAAATGATTGATTCCCAGAACCCCCATCCATGTCCCTTCAGCCAGAGGTTGATAGCACATAGCTGAGCTGGAGCCTCATATTTACTACAGACCCAGCTGGTTACATTGTCTGAGATAGTTTGTTCTCCTCAATAGGTGACCATACCAAGAGTGGCCATCTATATCTCCCTTTCACCTATCGCCAAATGTAACAAACTATCTCTCCGTGGAGTTTTCTTCTTCCCTGTAAGATTGGCTTCCAGATGGTTCCCTGTCTCTCCACTTTGTGATTATCTTTGTATCTCTGTAACTCTCTCTGTGGCAATGTAGGTAAATAATTCTTCTGGCAAATGTGGGGTTAAAGTATGACCCTGTCCATAAAACATTCAATTTTAAGACAACACTTGTCCAGTTATGAACACCCCAAGATTACTACTAATGTTGTTTGGACCTAAGTTGAAGGATGACATTGAGACCAAAGGTAATCCAACTATAAGCTTCTATTTTGCAAATCTTGGCCACAGTTGTTAAGCAATGAAAATGTGTTAGGTGCTATCCAAGACTCAAATATAGGTATAGTTCTTAATCAGAGAGTTGACAATCTACCCAGAAAGGAATGATATCTAGATTTGATTTGATTTTAATTTAATATATAACAGCAAGTCTAAACTATCCTCAAGCAAAGCACAAAGCACTGGAATGCAGAAAAGTAAATCCAAATGAAAGTCTTAACCATGCCTTAATATCACATGGGTGCACACCTGCATCCAGGCGGTTCTCACTGTTGTTTCATTCACAAAGAGTGATGCTCAATACAGGTTACACTGAACCAGTAGAACTTTATTAAACCCAGAACACAGAACACTTCTGTGTTATTAAACCCAGAGGACTGAACACAGTGTCCAGAATTCCATACCTTGCAAAGCAGGCCTTCAGTTTGCCAGTTACTGACTTGCTTCTTGTATCAGGAAGGGCATCATCCTCCCAAAATGCGAGTAGTAGTCTACCATAATGAAATACTGCTTTTCACTGAAGTCCACTCCCATTTTCTGCATAGTTAGGCAGGCAGCTCATGTGATGATAGAGTCTCTTTCTGCTGATGGTTATCACAGACTGGCAGGTATCACGCCCTTCTATCAAGGAGCGGAGTTCTATATTAGCTCTTGGCAAGTAAATGCACCTTTGAACCCATCTAAGACAGCAAGATGAGGCATGTATTTTTTGCATGACATCCTTATGTAATGAGACAGAGACAACAGCTCTGTCCTTGAAATATCATTCCATCCTGCACACTCAGCTCATCTTTCATTTGAAAATAAATTTCTGTTTCAGGAGGTGGCCTTTGTCTTTTGGCCATTCTGCAAGTATCACTGTCTTGACTGCCTGTATTTGACTGTCCTTTTCCATAGTCTCTTTGATTTCCATCATCATCACTATTGAAACTGAGAGTGCAGTATGTTAATGGATTCAACGTCCTGATCCCCTTCCCCAACTTGGTGATGTTGGGTATATATGCCCTGATCAGTGTGTCAGTTAACACCAGTAGTTGACCTGGTTAATATCCAATCTCTGCCTGGCAGTTCTGAGGTGGTATCAACATGCAGGGAGGGTTCTAGGAAGTGCGGAGCCTGATTCAAATACCCAGCAGTGGTCAGGGTATTTGGCGGCACTTCAGCAGTGGGTCATTCACTTGGTTTGGGTCTTTCGCGGCTCTCAAGGATCCACCGCCGAAATGCCACCGAAGACCAGGAGTGAGTGAAGGATTCACTGACCAAGTGCCGCCGAAGACCTGGACCGCAGCCAGGTGAGTAAAAATGAAAAAGTTAGGAGCTCTTCTTTAGGACGAGGGCCCTCTTAGGCGCAGGGCCCGATTTTGGGGAATCGAGGGAATCAGCTTAAAGCTGGCTCTGTCAAAATGCACTGCAATCTCTTTGGTGCCCTAAAAAGGGCCTTTGACATGATTGTCTCTAGGGATTTGTGGTCTGACTGCACATTTACTGGATTACCATAGGTGTAATGATGGAATTGCTCCACTCCAAATACTACAACCAGATGATATTTTTCTGTTTGGGTTTATCCCTGTTTAGTTTCAGATAGGACTCTGCCTGCATAAGCAATCACTGTGCCTGAAAAAGAGCTACACCTAGTCCATTCTCTGATGCATCATACTGGACTGTCAGTGGCTCTCGTGATTGGTAGCACTTTAGGATGGGGAATCAATTAATCATTTGTTTCTTCAAATAAAATGCTGGGTGTTGGGGACCTGCCCAGTCCCACTGAACATCCTGACTTGTGAGCTGACATATGGATTCTGCTACTGCAGCCAGGTATAGACAGAACTTGGACAGAAAATTTATCATTCTTATGAAACACTATAATCCTTTCACATTCATTGGACCTGTCATGTCTCTGACTGCCTTGATTTTGTTAGGATCAGCTTTCAGTCTCTCTGCTTTCAGCAGATGTCCACTGTTCATGATCTCACACTGCTTGAGTAGAATTTTTTTCTGTTGAGATTTATGTTCTTGCCCCTGAATTGCTGTAGAAAAGCTTATAGTTTTGCTGTCATGGTCTTGTTCAGCTTCTGTATCATTATTCCCTCCACCTACAATAACGATGTCATCTGCAATTATTTTCACCCCAGGGAGTCCTTCTAGCACTTGAGTGAGTCTTCTTTGAAACACCTTTGGTGATGGTTTTATGCTGTGGCAGAGCTCTGACCTTGCTCCCGTGGGTCCTGCACTTCTAGGCGGTTTATGCTAGCCTCAGTGGCTCACTGTGACCCTCCACGTAGCCCTTCTCTCTCTAGGGCCAGGGTTACAGTCTACTGAGCCCTTTTTATCATAGGCCTGCAAGGAGGTTGGTGATAGAACTCCCACATTCTTTGTTCAGCCTCCTGTCCTGACAGGGGCCTGACTTCCCCTCCCAGGAGATGTTCCTGTTGTGGTGGGTTGTGGGGAACTCTGGCCCGCCCTCTACTCCGGGTTCTGGCCCAGGGACCCTAATGGTAGCAGTTGTTGGCAGCCAACCTTTCACTGTCAGAGTTACTACATTTCCCTGGGCCACTTCCCCACAGCTCTCCTGCTTCTCCTCTTTACCCTTACCTTAGGGCTCCCTTAACAATGGTCTGAGGGTGTCTTCAGTAACCAGCCCTTCAACCACACTTCCTCGCCTCTGGCTCCCTGGCCCTTCCCTGTTTGACTGGAGTGAGCCCTTTTTATAGTATCAGCAGGGCCTTAATTAGAGTCAGGTGGTCACATTAACTTAATGGCCTCACCTGACTCTTTGCAGGTTAATTAGAGTCAGGTGTTCTCATTAGCCTGGAGCAGCCCCTGCTCTAGTCAGTCAGGGAACAGAAAAATGTTAATCCAGTGGCCAGTATATCTGTCTTCTGCTATTCTGCTATACCCAGCTGGCCTGGGTCTATCACAATGCCCATTGGCATGTGCAGCCATTTGTAGTAACCAAATAGTGTTGTAAATATTCCCAGCATGTTGGGCACTTTATCCAGGTTTTTATGCCAAAACCTATTCCTCACATCAGAGACCACAAAGATTTGGGCTTTGGAGTTTTCTGTCAAGATGTCCTTGATTGTAGGCAGTGAATAGAGGCATCTTTTTAAAGTCTGGTTCAGTGGCTTTGGTTCTATACAGATGCAAAATATTCCTGATGGCTTTTTTACCATCACCAAGCTGCTTACCCAGCTGTACTGGGCTATACAGGTGCTATGATGCCCTTCCTCTGCAGACTTGTAATCTTCTTGTGTACAGAATTTTGTAGTGTCCTGGAATTTTCCTTAGTGGTAAGCACACAGGTTCTACTGTGTGTTGTACTTCCAGTCACACTTATGTTTTGAGGCACACATTGCCTTTGAAAACATCCCCATATGCTTTTAAAATAGTCTTCATTGTCCGCAGGACTTCCCTTTTTGCTTCTTGCACTGCAGCTATAAAAATCTGATGCTGCACCTTGATTAGATCCCTGGATGTATACCCCATATGGTCTCTGGTGTCTTACACTATAACAAACTTCACCTGATACCATCTGTTGTTTTTCAGGTTAGTTACTATGAGGTCACATTTTCCTATGGGCTGCATTATGCTCTCATTGACCATTATTAGATTGTACCTACTACTTGTAATGGGTGTCTTCAAGTTCAATTCACCCCAAAGAATGACATAGTAGGAGGCCCCACTATCCGGATGAAATCAAACATGGTTGCATTACCTGTTACCATTGTTGCAAGTGTAACCCATGTGCCTAATAGGGAGATATCTCTTTAAGAGATCCATTGGGAGGAGGTAGGAGTGAGTTTTGTCTGGGTCATTGTTGCTAGGCCGATTTAGCACTCCGCATCCAGAAGCTTCTGGAATTGGGTGTCGTAGTTTTGGGTCTGCTCCAATAGGTTCCCTGCTGCTGGGGTCAGACTCCATGAGGGCAAGCATCAGGGCAGCTGTTTTACAAAGGGCCATGTGTCCTGTGTGGGTTTGGAGAAGCTGAGCCCAGGGGCAGAAAGCAGGTTGTTGTGCCTAACTCTGAAGCATTTTGCAGCAGGTTAGTGATACTGTTAAACCTCTAACAGGGAAGCATGGACAATCCTAATTATAGCAAGGGGAAATTGAGAGGCAAAAATAACTTCTTCTATTTTAATTGTGTGCTTTGAAAGTTGTTTTGATTTTAGCCACCTGTTCTAGTTAAATTGTCTCAACTAGTCTGATTCACCAACTTTTCTTTAAATATAGTAAAGGGGAAAGAGTCATTTATATTTTGCTATTCTCAGTTTTGTATTTTCTTGTAACAGGGTTTTCTTTAAATCTATACACTTGTGATTTAACTGAGTAAGTAGTTAATCAGTTAGCTGACTGGCTAGCAGTGATTTCAGTGGAGGAAGAGTCTGCATGGATTCCAGCTGAAGATTCCTAAGAGCAAGTGGAAGGAAGATGTTGTTTTAGACTCAGCAAACTGTATAGATTTGGTAATCAAAGATTCTAACTGAGACTTAGGTGAACTAAACGTAAGCTTTTGAGAACTCTCAGTTTCTTCTCACTTTGTTTCTGTGGGGACTGAACTGTTCAGATTTTAATTTTTCTTTATTTATGTTTATGTACAACAATAATGATAATGTCTGTGGATTATAAAATAGATATGTTATGCTGTAAAAATTAGATTATTATTTGTTTCTTTATCATAAGATTTTATAAAGCAGGGGTCGGCAACCTCTGGCACGCGGCTCGCCAAGGTAAGCACTTTGACAGGCCGTGTCAGTTTGTTTACCTGCCGCGTTGGCAGGTTCGGCGGATCATGGCTCCCACTGGTTCACCGTCCCAGGCCAATGGGGACTCCAGGAAGCGGTGCAGGCTGAGGGATGTGATGGCCGCGGACTACCCCATTGGCCTAGGATGGCAAACCGTGGCCAGTAGGAGCCACGGTCCACCAAACCTGCCTATGCGGCAGATAAACAAACTGGTCTGACCCGCCAGAGTGCTTACCTTGGCAAGCCACGTCCCAGAGGTTGCCAACCCCTGTTATAAACAGGGCCGGCTCCAGGCACCAGCTGACCAAGCACATACTTGGGGCAGTACCTTGGGGTGGGGCAGCACTCACTTTTTTGGGGTTTTTTTTTTTGGTTCAGCGGGGCAGCGCTGGAGGGTTTTTTTGTTTGTCTTTGTTTCCACTGGGCAGCGCTCGGAGGGGGGCGTGCTTCAGTGGCACAGCGCTCGGGAGGGTGGGAGCTTTGGTGGCGCAGCACTCGGGGGGGCGGGGGCTTGCGTGGCGCAATGGGGGGGCTTCGGGCAGCCCAGCATTTGGGGGGGGCAGGCTTTGGGCAGCGCGGCACTGGGGGGGAGCTTCGGTGGCGGTAAGGGGGGCGGAGCTGGCATGGCGCGGTGCTCAGGGCAGGGCTTCAGACAGCACATCGCTCAGGGGGCGGGGGCTTCAGGCAGAGCAGTGGTCAGGGAGTGGGCTTCGGTGCTATGGCACTCATGAGGGGGTGTTACAGCAGGCAGCACTGTTTTTTTTTTCCTTGGGGCGGCAAAAAAGTTAGAGCCGGTCCTGGTTATAAAGCTATTTAATTAATTTCATTTCTTAGTTCCTTTTGAGACTTGAATGTGGGGAGGCTGACCCTATACAATCCTTGCTGAAAATCCTTACAGACTGAACTCTGGGTCTCCAGCTTACTTTCTATGGGAGTTGGGTTTTTTTAGGTGCTGGAGTAGGCAATAAAGTGAACTCTAGCCCATCCAAAGGTTTATACAAGCACAGCAATTGGTATTGTCCCATGTTGCTTCCTGTCCCATCAGTCTGAACTTGATATTTTCTTGGACTCAAGGAAAGAGCCATGATGTTATCAGCAAGGCTGATGGGCAATCCCCTTTATCCTCTTGTACAAGTTTGACCAAATATTTCAGAAACTTCTTCTGCTCTTGGATACACTACTAAAATGGTTCAACTTACCATATTCCTTGCAATGCTGTCACAGTGCGGGCTGTCAAGGTTTTTTTCCCACTTTGAACTTTAGAGTACAAGAAGTGGGGACCTGCATGAGCACTTCTAAGCTTATTACTAACTTAGATCTGGTATGCTGCCACCAGCCAGAAATTTAGTGTCTGGCACACTTTCTGTTTCCCAAAAACTTCCCTGGAACACAGATCCAACCCTTGGATCTTAAAACAAGGAGAAATTAACACCCCCATCTTTCCCCCTCCAGACTTTCCCTCCCGGGTTGCCTTGAGAAGCTTCACACAGACCCAAACTTCTTGGATCTTAAAACAAGGAGGAATTAACCATCCCCCCTCCTTTCCCCTCACTAATCCCTGGTGAGTTCAGACCCAATCCCTTGGATCTTAAAACAAGGAAAAATCAATCAAGTTCTTAAAAAGAAAGCTTTTAATTAAAGAAAGAAATGGTAAAAATTATCTCTGTAAAATCAGGATGGAAAATTCTTTACAGGGTACTCAGATTCATAGAGACAAGAGGGCCCCCACCAGCCTTAGATTCAAAGTTACAGCAAACAGAGGTAAAAAATCCTTCCAGCAAAAGAAACATTTACAAGATGAGAAAACAAACATAAGTCTAATCCGTCTTGCCTGGCTACTACTTACAATTTTGAAACATGCAAGACTGATTCAGAAAGATTGGGAAAGCCTGGGTGTACGTTTTGTCCCTCTCACTCCCAAGAGTGAACAACGAACCAAACAAAAAGCACAAACAAAGACTTCCCTCCACCAAGATTTGAAAGTATCTTGTCTCCCTATTGGTCCTCTGGTCAGGTGTCAGCCAGGTTTACTGAGCTTCTTAACCCTTTACAGGTAAAAGAGACATTAACCCTTAACCAGCTGTTTATGACAGGGGCATTTCTCTTTTACCCCCTCTTGCTGCCTCCCACTGTAAATGCACGTTGCTATGGATATGGAGCATTGGCCACCTGCTCTCCTATGCTGTTGTCTTACTGCATGTACTTCTGGGGGAGTCGTACCTCCTAGGGATTTCATCCTTTCTCTTGAGGCTTGTAAGACATTGTAAGGCATCTGCTGCATGCCCTATGTCTAAACATCTATCTAATGAGAGAGAACCTTCCTGGAACAGCTGATACCACAGGTGGTGATCCCAAGTGCTGCAAACTGGCCTGTCCAGAATTAGGAAGTCTGTCCATCCCTGAAGTTGCTAGTATCAGCCAGTGTTTGAATAGAAGTAACATAAGGGTCAATCCCCTACACTTTAGATTGGTTTCTAATGAAAAACTTTGTGTTATTCCAGTTTCATTCTGCTCTGGGAAGAAATAGTAACTCAGGGCTCCTAGGACTGTTGTGAGTCTTGAGGTAATGGAGAACTTCAGAGTGGCACAGATCTCACTGCCCTGTTCCCCAATAAGGTAAAATAAAAGTTTTGTTTCCCTGCTGTTGTTGCTCCCCTACATGCCCACATCTGTGTAGAACTCGAACTTCTCCTTCCACCGGGTCCATTGCTGGGCTAAGTCCACAGTGACGGGAGGGCTTCAGATTGAGTCCATGTCTTACATTGCCTATTGCTACACTTGAGAGATCTCACAGCTCAGACGTTGCCACCAAGTGCCATTTGCAATGGACGAAGTTGAATGCAGGTTAAATTGACAAAGTGGAACTTTATTAAACCCTGTGCACTACTCTGGCTATGTGACTGATGTGGTCTAGGTGAACTCCTCTCATGCCCTAGTTTCCTGGTGTTTCCTCAATAACAATCCCTCCAGAGAACATAGGCCCTCTGACCCCAGTTCCACTCATTATGATGCACTAAGGAGCAGCAGCTATACAGCTGCTGCCAAGGGTGTCTGGACCTCCAAAATTCTTTGTGTGTATGTCTGGAGAACAGGTGGGCTCCACAGTTCTTTTAGGGTCAGGATTTGGCAATAAAATGTATCTCTGAAGTACTGATAGTAGATTTACTTTCTATTAAACACCATAATTCAGGGCTCAGCAACCTCTGGCATGCGGCTAACCAGGGTAAGCATCCTAGTGGGCTGGGCCAGTTTGTTTACCTGCCGCGTTGGCAGGTGCGGCCGACCACGGCTCCCACCGGCCGCGGTTCACCATCCCAGGCCAGTGGGAGTGGCGGGAAGCAGCACAGGCAAGGGATATGCCTGTCGCGGCTTCCCACCACCCGCATTGGCCTGGGACAGCGAACTGCGGCCAGTGGGAGCCACGACTGGCCGAATATGCCGATGCGGCAGGTAAACAAACTGTCCTGGCCCGCCAGCGTGCCTACCCTGGTGAGTCGCATGCTAGAGGTTGCCGACCCCTGCCATAATTGATGCTTTTTCGGTATCTGCTAGTACGTTAAATATTACGTAAATCTTACATCACAACATATTTGATAAGTATGTAAAGGTAATTAGGTGAGTCTGGGGTCTGTTTACATAGAAATGGTAATGGGTTGCAGAGTCTTTAACTAGCAAATTCGAATCCAGTGCAATCTGATACTTACTTTAAGGCATTGGGTCACATTCTGCAGCCCTTAATTAAGTAAACATTAATGGAAGCCAAGGGAGGATTGTTTGATTAAAGACAAGGGAACTTGGACCATTGCTGTCTGACAGCTGTTCAGTGATTTCAGTCCAATCCTTAGTATACAGGTGTCCTCATCACTAAAGCCCTTGGCAGTATCTGCAGAAATTATAAGGATTGAAGGGTATGGTGATTTGACTATCCTCTCTCCCCAAGAAATGACCCATCCCAGGCAGTGTGGACAAGCATGCAGCATCCTTTGTTCAGTTGAATCTGCAAATGTCCATTGAATATTGCCTTTTTTTGGAATCAGTTCTCTTGATTTAAATAAAACAGTAGTAGTCGGTGCTATCTGCTGGTGATCTGGACATTTCAGCTGATAATACATGACACTTAGTACCAGGAGTATTAGTAGTAGGATGTTCTATATAGTAACAGGGAGAAGTTAAGTGCTGCAATCTGCTCTTTCTTATTTTATTTTTTTAATTTGGGAGGAGCTATAGCTTTGTGTGCATAAATGCCTTTGGCGTGCATGCACAAAAGGAGTTGGTTGTTATGATGCTCAGCATCACAGCACCTAACTTCCAGGTGCTATATGCCCAAGTCTGTGTTAGGTGCCTAAGCTCCTGTTAGGGCTGGCTCTACTGTTTTTGCCGCCCCAAACAGCAAGCCGAATTGCCGCCACGGATGGCGGGGACAGTCCGTATACCATTAGGGCGGGCGGGCGTGTTTGCGCAGCGGCAGCAATTTGGTGGCAGCTTCTGTCTTCAGTTGGAAGACAGCAGCTGCGCCGCCGTCGACAGCTGAACACAGACGCTGCCACCAAATTACCGCCACCGCGGAAACGCACATGCCGCCCTAACGGCACAGGGACTGTGCGCAGGTTGGAGGCAAAAACACACGGACTACCGCCCCTTGCAGATTGCTGCCCCAAGCACCTGCTTGGAATGCTGGTGCCTGGAGCCGGCCCTGGCTCCTGTACAATAAATGGAGGGATATAGACACCTTAGACTGCAATTCATAGAAGCCAGCATATAGGCAGGGAGCTGCCTCAGCTAATGAGAGATATGGATGAGTGGACGTGTACTAAGACCTGCCCGTATCTCAGAGATAGGTGCCTAAATCCAGGCTACAGGGAAGCACCTATCTCTGCTAGCAATTCACAGCTAGGAAACCTCTTTAGTTAGTAACCTATCCTGTTTTTCAAGAAGTAGGGGAAAGAAGAGTGCCCACTGTATAACTTTTAGTCTCATGGCTACGATATTTACCCTCAAACTCTCCTCTTCAAGTTGTACCACTATGGATAAATAACTAAAGCTATGTTATACTACAGCCTATATTGGCATTAGTATTGTCACTCAGGGGTGTGAATAAACATGTGCACAGCACTATGTTGGTGGGAGAGCTTCTCCTGCTGATATAGCTTCTATCATTCATGTAGGTAGATTTTTTATGCCAACGGGAGAGCTCTCTCCCATCCATGTAGACCATCTTCACCAGATGTACGACAGTGACACAGCTACATTGGTACAGCTGCGCCCCTGCAGCGCTGTTTGTGTAGACATAACCTAAAGAGTCAGTAGCACTGGTGGACAGTATTCTGGGTCTCCTACTTCCCAGGTGAGTGCACTATGCACCAGGCTACAGATTCATTCTAATACTTGTGCTCATTTTCTCTTTGAGAACATTTGTGCCAGAGAGAGAAAACCCAAGCATGAGAAGGACTCTACAAATGGGTTGTTGGAGTAATCACTCAGGATACAGGAGACCCAGGATCTTGTCCTCCTGCTCCATTGTTTCTTTAATTGTTTATTCACAGTGGAACAACTCAACAGGAGAGACTAAGGGAGCCTCACATCAGCATAACCCATAGCTCACTGGTTAGAGCAGTCATTTGAGCCAGAAGAGAATTTGTCTCATGACTTTTAGCTCAGAGGTTACGGTACTCACCTGAAATGCGGGAGACGTCCATGTTCAAATCTAACCTCTGCCAGAGAGGTAGAAGCTATTGAAACAAGGAGGTCTCCCACATCCCAGGTGAGTATCATAATCTCTGAGCTATGTCTGCCTTGAGTGAATTCCCCTTAGAGTACTGATCCAGTAAGCAGCCTCAGAGACCACTAGATTGGGCCTCACACATGACCTGGCTGACCCAACGCCTATTTTCCCCTGGGTTGTGAATCGCTCTGGGGCTTAGGCAGGAGATAATCATCTGGGAACCAAGAGGGAGGCAGCAATGTGCATGCTCAAAGGCAGAACATAGGCACCTATAGAACTTTTACTGCAAAAGTTAGATGTCATGTGAATTTAGGCACCTACAGGATTCACTGAGAGTTTTGTGCAAGGCAGTGGAGCCTAATGCTGGCACTTAGGCACCTAACTTCCTTAGTGCATCCAGACCTCTCCTCTTTAAATTTACTTTTTCTTCTCTCTGACATATAAACCTTGCTAAAATAAGCAGTCATTTTCAAGGATTATACCATTCATTATCCCCTTTGCTTATCTTGTGTACCAGACTTGTGCTTTTTAAAAGACCTTTTTTCTTCTAGGTATGGCTGTTTACTTCTTGCACAGTACTTTTAAAGAGAAAATGTCATGTTGTGATATCTCCAGGTAACCTCAATGCAATGCTTTTTTTTTTTTTTTAATACAACTTTATTTTATAATGGAGCTTTTTGCAGCAAAGCCATCTCCCAGCACTGCAGAAATTGGAAACAAAACAAAAGTCCCACAGTCAAGAAAAAATCAATGATCTTTCAAATAAATCAAGATTAAATCAAATCAAAGCAGCTTTAAGAGTGTATTTTAAAGCCAACCAATGGCTTGGCTTACCTGATAGCCCTACCATAAGTACAGCAGGTTAGGCTAAAGTATAGGGCTAGTAACAGAAGGCTGTCCCCTCTCCAGCAGAATGTTATAAATAAATGAAGAGACATGGAGCTAGCTTCTGCCACCTTCATTTATGTAGCATTGCTTGTAGAGTAGCACCTTACTCTACAAATTATCCCATTGATTCTAGTTCACTACACCTGTAGTAAGATACTACTCAGTGTGAGGATGGCAGAATCTGGCCTTGAGCTATCAATTGGATACCTCATTCAAATACTCATCATTAATTCAAATTTGATCCAAAAATATATTTTAATCCAGATAAGGCAAAATTTATGTTAATGTGAAATTAGAACAACAACACGTTGTAGAGAACTGTGTGTAAGCAAGAACCTTGGCCACTCTATTTTCATACCAGAAATTCAGACAATCCTTTGAAATATTAGATGTCCTATTAAGCAAGCCTATATACTCATCAGCCCTAGTAGAAGTTAAGGTATGTACCAGCTTTTCAGCAGCAGGCAGGAAAAGACTTGACTGGAGATTGTACTCTTGTTTTTCTATTACAAGTGGTTCTGGCATTAATAAGTTGATTTTTGTTCCAAGCTCTCCAAGACTCTGCTAAATTGCCAAGTTAGTCATTACCCATCCATTTCCCTTTCACCCAGGTGCTCTGCCCAGTTTAGAATTTGACATATTAGACATCACGGTGACATTCTGCATACATATACAATCTTAGTTTATTATTTAAACTGCAGACTACACCTTACCTGCTTTGTGCAACGTAGCACATCTGTGCTATTTTGTTCAGTACACTGATAGAATATAAAGTAACCATCATAGCTGAAAGACATTACACTTCTCTTTATGCAGCTTGCAAAAGTGTTAGACTCCTGGCTTACAGAACAGCATATACTGAATATCTCTCACAGATATACCATAACCAGTTTTACCTGTTAGCTGCTGACCCATAATTTACCATCTATTTTTTTAACCCAGTTATTCAAACCATCAAGGTCAAGCCTTTGTTTTCTTTGGACCACGGTCTGATACCCTTCCTCAAAATGAGTAATACCTAGAGTCCCTGCCTATAGCCCATACTTAGGAAAAGAACTCTGTGAGAGGGGTGGGGCTTGGGACACTCACCCTCTCCCATTGGCTAGTTTAGCAGAGGAGCTGCCTATGGTGCTGGCCATTATGGATCCTATTCTCAGGAACCTATCTCTCACCATGCATTGTATGGGAAGCCTAGGCACCAAACACAGGCATTGGAGATTCCAGTGATTTACAAGACACTTCAGTGTTAGGCTTTGGCTCACTTGTCTTCTCCTGGTTTGAGGATCATACAGGAAACACCAGAAGGCAGAAACGTAGGCTCCTAGAGGACATTTACAGCAAAAATTAAGGTACCAACAAGGGAGCTTAGGCATCATTTGCCTGGGGGTTTTGTGGATCGCAGTGGTCCTAAAACTGGGATTTAGTCACCTAAATCTATGAGCAGTGGGGCTATAAAATAAAACTGTACATGTCCAAGCTGAGCTTGGAGCCTGGGCTCTGGGATCCCAAAAGGGGGAAGGATCCCAGAGCCTAGGCTCCAGTCTGATACTGCTAATCTACACTGCAATTTTATAGCCCCACAGCCTGAACCTTGAGAACCCAAGTCAGCTGAGATGGGTGTTTTGTTGCAATGTCGACATATCATGAGGGTAAGCTTATCAGAAACTGGATATCTGTAGTTCTACAAGTGTAGCATCTAATCATGCAAGGTGCTGAGTACCTACTTTAAAACTTTAAGCATTCTCATCTCCCATTGACTTCAGTGGAATTTGAAGGTGCTACCATGTGATGATCAACATCTCAGAGGATTGCCATTTCTCTGTTATATCAAGCTTTGAGTTTAGATTTTCATCAGCATATCCCACACTTCACGCAGTATACATACTGTTATTTGCCTGTTATTTGTGCAACGAGCCATTCACTCATTTGATCTAAATTGTTAAGTTTAATATCCAGTCTTGCCTTTTTTCAACCTTACTGTTATTCTTTATCAGTAATTTCACCACCATTGAATTCAGGAGTTGGCAACCTCTGGCACGTGGCTCTCCAGAGTAAGTACCCTGGCAGGCTGGGCCACTTTGTTTACCTGCTGCATCGGCAGATTCGGCCGATCACAGCTCCCACTGGCTACAGTTCACCATCCTAGGCCAATGGGGGTGTTAGGAAGTAGTGTGGGTGAGGGAAGTGCTGGCCGTGGCTTCCCGCCACCCCCATTGGCCTGAGACGGTGAACCAGGGCCAGTGGGAGCCGCAATTGGGAAAACTTGCCGATGCAGAAGGTAAACAAACTGGCCCAGCCCACCAGGGAGCTTACCCTGGTGAGCCGCGTGCCAGAGATTGCCGACCCCTGATCTAATTAGTGCCTTAAATCAATGGGAGAACACTGCTGTCTTCTACAGTTTTCAGCAAGTCATCCTCCATGTTTCACCAAGTCATCTTCCATCAGTGTTCACAAAATATTTCTTATACTCACAAAGCAATGTGTGCTGATCACTACCTCTTACCGAACATTTGCCCTTACTATGATATGCTATAGAGATTTGTTTTAGAAAAGAAAAAACAATTTTAAACTCTTTGAAGAAAAACTACAATTCTTAACTAATGCTGGTATTTTTCCAAACTCTCTGCTCAGTGGTGGCTTTTATTCATCTCAGTTTTCCAGTGCAGGGCATCATCACAACAGCTGCACTAATAGCCAATACTCCGTGCCAGTTTTTTTTCCTTCCTAAGCCACAGAATACATTAAATCAGTTTTACTCAATAGTTTGCCAATTAGATGTTTCAACTGGATGAGTTTTCCTCATCAATTGAAATTACTGGTGATCATTTGAAGCCATTTCCCTACCTCATTGCCACCACTTCTGATGCCATAATGCCTATGCCAGCTGCCTTTCCCTTCACTAATCTATCTATAGTGAATGGACCACAGCTGATGTCTAGCTTACAATGCTTGAGCTCACGTCATGAGCTCAGGAGAAGAGTGACTTGTGATCAACTCAGAATATTCTGCTCCTTTTTGTTTTCCCTGTTCAGGCTCTTCTCCTCACTCCACTCACACATTGGACCTCATGAATATGTAGTATAAATTATACTTTTGCTCTTATTTTATTAGATTTTAGCTGGCTTCTTGTCTCTTCAAAGCTAAAATTAAGTGTAAGTGTAATACCAGGAGTGAGCCGATGTGGCTCCATGCACCCATGGGGGGGAGGGGGAAACCCTTACAACCCCCCTACTAAACCATATCCCCTGAGTCCTGAACTTACCAATCTGGATTCCACCACGTGAGGGTCACCCTGTCCTCATTACCCGGCCCGCTTACTCATACCCATGACTGTGTGTAGCCCACTATATGAGCGATGTACCCTCACTGCCCCCCTACTATATCTTGACCCCACCCACTGTACACCCCGCATTGGGGACATTACAGGCTGTATGTATTATATGCTGAACCATAACCAATTGCCAGTGTCCCCCCATACTCTGCGTGTTTCCCCCGATGACCAATGACTGACACATCAAACTCTTTGTATCACCTTTATTTAATATTTTCTAATAAACTTTTAAATCTTCAGGAAGTGTGTCTACGCCAACAAGACACGACCTCACATCCTGTGTAGCTGCAAGCCCCATTCAAGAGTTTGACAGCTGTGACACAATGCTGTCCAAGGTCGCCTGGCCAGAGCCATCCCGCCACCTGTGGGGAAGGTTGTCGTAAACTCCGCCATCCCTAGAACCAACAGCCAACTGCGACCAGACATTGTCATCACCAACTAGGACCAGAAGAAGATCATCATGGTGGACATTACTGGACCCCGGCCTTCCACAATGCCCGAGCTCGAAAGGTAGAGCAATATGCCCCTCTGGCCGAAACCCTGAGACCTGAGAGTTACCATGTTCAGACACATGCAATGATCATCAGAGCCTTGGGTTCATGGGACCCCAGTAATGAGAGAGTGCTGAGAGAATGTGGAATCGGTCAGTGCTACGCTCAGTTGATGCAGCAACTCATGGTGTCATTCACCATCATGTGGTTGAGGGACATCTACATAGAACACATCACCAGAAATCGGCAATACCAGGAGGGATGAGTTGGAGTGCCGACTAGAAGAGCAGTCAGCAAAGTAACTGAAATACTTTCCTCATGGATTTTATTTTCTAAATGAACAACCTACTTAATTCTCAGTTACTGAGGAACAATCTTCACTCATTATATTTGCTTTCCACAACCAAATCTCTCTACAACTTTTCATCAGTGATGAACCTGAGTATTCCGATTCTAATATCTAAACTGTATTGTTAAATTTTTTCACCTAAATTTGGGTTATTGCTGATTATGTACTGTATGTATCATACGACTTTAAAAACAAACTTTGTATTTGTGGATAATCTAAGCACTATACCACAGGTTAGCAACCTCTGACATGCAGTTCACCAGGGTAAGCACCCTGGTAGGCCGGGCCAGTTTGTTTATCTGCCATGTCGGCAGATTCAGCAGAGTGTGGCTCCCACCGGCCACGGTTCACCATCCTAGGCCAATGCGGGCGGCAGGAAGCCACAGCCAATACATCCCTCACCTGTGCCGTTTCCTGCCACCCCCATTGGCCCGGAGCAGCCAACTGCGGCTAGTGAATATCCTTGTTGAATGCAACATAAAAGAACTGAATCTCCAGCTCCATCATCATGCCAGTGCAGGATAGTTGTGAGGCTTTTTTTTCTAGTACAGTATGTTCTAAATGTTCTTGATGTTTTTGTCTTTTTTCCAAACTTTTACTGTTGTTTACCTACCTTTAGTAGTTCCTGAGAAATATGCAAAATAGTTCAATGCCTTAAAGCAAAAAATTAATATTAAAAGGGAGGTTTATTTAAACTTTTTCTTAGCAGAGAGTTCAATTAGCTTCACTACAGAAAGACTCTGGAGTCAATGACAAAAGTCACTGATGCTAAGATTTACCCAAGAGTTAAAATGAATGACATTTAACCTAGCTTTAAATGAATAATCAGTAGTAACCAGAGCACAAAAGCACTGATCCAAAGCACATTGCCTTCAGCTGACTTTAGATATGGCCCAAAATTAACTTATCTGATTCTGTATCTATCCAAGACTTGTCCAGTCTCTAACACATTGCTAATCTCAGACACTATCAGATTTTGGATCTTTTGCTTCAGTGGAGACAGTGATTTTTTATTCCTACATTGGAAAATGTTGCCTAATACTATTTGCAAGTTCCTTCTGAGCAGAGCCATTTTCAGGTTATTCATTTCTTCCTATTACTAATAAACAGCTATTATCACTTCCCAATTTCAATTTCTTTAGCCATACCATAAATTTTCCTACCAGAGCTGATCAAAAAAATTGAGCACGTTTTTTTCAGTTAAAAATAGCCTACTGCTAAACTGAAAATTATTATGAAAAGCTTCAGTTTTTGAACTTTTCTAGGTTTGTTTGTCTCCTTTCTCTCTTTTTTTAATGTTTTGACACTTAATGCAATAGATTCCATGATACCAAGATCTGGTGCTGTTTTCCTTTTTAATTTGTTCTGTTTTCGTTTTTCCCTTTGCAGTGGTGTAACATTTCTGAACTCAGAGCAGTTTGAAAAGTCACAGTAGCAAAAATAAAAACCATACCGAGCAGGGGGCAGGGGTTTCATTCATTGTATTTTACCTTGGGCAGAAACCAGAAAAAAGACAAAATTTGAAATTTTTGAAGGAGATATTTCACAATTAAAAAAAAAATAGATGTTTACAATCTGCCCAGACTAAGGGGCACACAACTGCCCACCCATGGGCAGAAAAACAATATCTCCTTTGCTCCAGGGAGGAGTAAATTACTTCACCCCTTTTCATGGAGTGGGTTTCTCCCCACTATGCACTGTGCCTGTTGTTCTGGCCAGCAAGTAAGAGAAAGCAGATCCAGAGCTCTTTCATAGATTCACAAATTCCAAGGCAAAAAGGTACCACAGTGATCATCTAATCAGACCTTGTATATAGCACAGGCCAGAGGACTTCCCCAGAATAATTCCTAGAGCAGAACTTTTAGAAAAACATCCAATTTTGATTTAAAAATTGCCAGTGATGGAGAATGCACCATGATCCTTGAATCATAGAATCATAAAATATCAGGGTTGGAAGGGACCTCAGGAGGTCATCTAGTCCAACCCCCTGCTCAAAGCAGGGCCAATTCCCAACTAAATCATCCCAGCCATGGCTTTTTCAAGCCTGACCTTAAAAACCTCTAAGGAAGGAGATTCCACCATCTCCCTCCCTAGATAACCCATTCCAGTGCTTCACCACCCTCCTAGTGAAAAAGTTTTTCCTAATATCCAACCTAAACCTCCCCCATTGTAACTTGCCCGGCAAGAATACTGTGAGAGACCATATCAAAAGCTTGCTAAGTCAAAGAATAACACATCCACTGTCTTTCCCCTCATCCACAGAACCCAATTATCTACTCATTGAAGCAATAAGTTAGTCAGGCATGACTTGCGCCTTGGTAAATCCATGCTGACTGTTCACAACACTTTCCTCCCTCTAAGTGCATCAAGAATTGATTCCTTGAGGACGTGCTCAGATTTTCCAGGGACTGAGGTGAAAGGCTGACTAGCCTGTAGTTCTGATCCTCCTGCCCTTTTTTAAAAGATGGGCACTACAAATACCTTTTTTTTCCCAGTAATTGAGATTTAATTCCTCGATCACCATGAGTTTTCAAAGATCATGCGCTATGGCTTCTGCAATCACAATCCGCCAACTCCTTTAGCACCTACGATGCAGCGCATCTGCCCCATGATTTGTGCTCTATCCAGTTTTTCTAATAGTCCCGAACCCCACTTCTTTCTCCACAGAGGACGGTCACCTCCTTCCCATGCTGTGCTGCCCAGTGCAGCAGTCTGGGAGCTGACCTTGTTCGTGAAGACAGAGGCAAAAAAAGCACTGAGTACATTAGTTTTTTCCATATCCTCTGTCACTAGGTTGCCTCCCTCATTCAGTAAGGGGCCCAAACTTTCCTTGATTCTTCTTGTTGCTAACATACCTGAAGAATCCCTTCTTGTTACTCTTGGTAAATTATTCCAATGGTTAATTACTCTCACTGTTAAAAATGTATGCCTTATTTCCATTCTGAATTTGTCTAGCTTCAACTTCCAGCCTCTGAATCAAGATAGCTCTTTCTCTTTTCTGCTAGATTGAAGAGCCCACTGTCAAATATTTGTTCCCCATGTAAGTATTTATAGACTGTATTCAAGTTACCTCTTAACCTTCTCGTTGTGAGCTAAACCATAAAAATCATAGACATGTAGGACTGGAGGGGACTTCAATAGGTCATCTAATCCAGACCCCGGCACTGAGGTAGGATTAAGTATTATCTAGAGTCTTCTAGACCATAGATTAATAGAATGAGCTCTTTGAGTCTATCACAGGGGTCGGCAACCTCTGGCACATGGCTCACCAGGGTAAGCATCCTGGTAGGCCGGGCCAGTTTGTTTACCTGCTGCATCCCAGGCCAATAGGGGTGGCGGGAAGCCATGGCCAGCTTATCCCTTGCCCACGCCACTTCCTAAACTCTTCTCTAAACTCCAATTTATTGCCATTATTTTTATGAACCAAACTTGTAATCTCATAAAAAAGTGTCAAGTTACTTTAACAGATCCACTTTCTCTTAACCCATATTTACTGGCATTAATTATAATTATAGGCCCCGTTTATTTTTTTATTAATCCAGTGCCATATGAGCTGCTCCATTATCTTGCCTGGGATCAATGTCAGACTGAAAAGCCTATACTTTCCCTGGTCACCCCATTTACCCTTTTAAAATATTGGCACAACATTAGCTTTCTTCCAGTCTTCTGGAACCTCCCTGATGTTCCCAGACTTACTGAAAATCAACATTAATGGTCCAGTGAGCTCATCAGCCAGCTCCTTTAAAACTATTGCATATAAGTTACCAGGACCTGCTGATTTAAAAATGTCTAATGTTAGCAGCTGTGGTTTAACCTTCTCCTGAGATACTAGTGAATATCTCTCTGCCCCTCCTCACCCAGTTGTTAACAGCATGGGATATCAGGTAGGAAGCCCGTGCTCTCCCCCGTGCAGCCAAACACCATCTGAGCAATGTCTGGCAGATGCCAAATAAGGGCCCTAGCTGAATACTGGTATTGTAACATGTTGCCCTGTTAAGTGAGCCCCCACGTTGTCCCCGTCTGGAATTGTTTTGCAAATGACACAGACATTGCAAGACTTAGCACTTCAAGTTACTCTATTTTGATCCCTCTGGCTGACTCAAGGAGTGGCACTAAAAGATTCTGGAAAGAACTGGCTGCAATCTTTACCAGAAAGATCACTTCAAAAATGAATGGTATTTGAAGAAAGTAGGGACAATATCAAAATCTCTAATGGTGGCTCTAGTGGCTCCTTGGGGAAAATATCCACTTAGTGATTATATTAAGGTATTTTCTCCTTTTCTATAAAATAATGTCTAGCTCTCTCTTGAACTTATTTATATTGCTTATAGTTTTTGCTAACATTGACAATTCAGTACTTTGAGCCAATGGCTTCAGCTACTAATCAGTTCAGAAGACTCATCTACCCAAATAATTTTTAATGTGCTCACACTGTTCCTCTTTATTTGCTGCTTCTCCCAAATTAATGTTACCAGTAGATTTTGGTACTTTTAAAATTATACCTTTCTCAAGGTGATTTACATAAAAGCACACAAACTATGTTAAAGAATGATTAAGGATCTGAATTAAACCCAAAAAAGCAAGTGAAAAAAAAAAACCTGACACTCCGACCATATTTTACATAAATGTCCTAAAACAATAATGAAGAAAAAAAGCATAGCAATCTGAGTAAAGGATGGAGTGTCAGCCTGAATTTATGAACTTTTGCATTTAACTTAAATTGCCTTGCTTCGATGGGTAAGTCAAACTCTTTGCATTGTACTTCAGCGCACTTTTTTGTGGCTTGATACGTTTCCTTGTAGATTTTCATAATTTGGGGCCAGATTCTTCTGCCTCTACTCAGATTGTACTGTCCTATTGGAGTTCATTAGACTAATCACAGAATAAGACATGGATTCACCTGAATAAGGTTAGAAGAATCTGGCCTTTGATTTTTATGAATTAAAAACAAACTGGCATAAAAGAATTAGAACAGATACACTGACTACCTTTACAATCTATGGCAGAGCCATTGCATATGAGTGAAGAGCTATTAAAATACAGACTATTCCATAGGTAGTTTTGTTTGCCCATTTACATAGCCAAAGCCTCCATATCTATTTCTATTTCTATTTCAAATAGTTAAGCCTCCATATCTATTTCTTGTACAAATATGAAATGTGATTAGTTCATAACACAGACTAGTCAGTATTCAAACTTAATTTTTGTTTTTAGAGATACATTAGATGAGAGGTGAATCATTTAAATCTGTATTGGTTCACACTTATACAGTTTTTAATTGTGCTAACTTGTGATTATCCATTCAAACAAGGAAGCAAGGGGGAGGAAGTACTCACCTTAAATCCCTAAGCTAGTTATGTGGACTTTGTTTCGGGGCTATGTACCTGCTTACTACCTCCCAGGAGCAAGTGTGCAGCGAGGGATGAAAATAATGAAGCCTTAGTTCCACCTTCCTCCATGTACTGGCCAGTGCAGCTGAGCCAGTATGGGGGGATAAAAGGGGGCATAATAAGCTGCTGGAATAGGTACTACACCCCTGAAGTGAAGGGAAAGCAAAGGAGACATTATGACTTGCTGGTGCATATGATTCATAGCATCTCCTGTAGCTACTCTTGGAGTGGAGCAGCTTACATATACCAGTCTTGCTCAAGGCTGTACTAAGGTCACAGTCTAACCCAAAGTGTGCAATATACTCTATATTGACCCTCCAGCTGAGACATGGTGTGACCAACTTCAGTCAACAGCCAGTCTTTACAGTGGAGTTTATAAAATCAGCAAATAGGGATTTAATATAGAACTACTTAAAGACCTTTAACCTTAACAGTGTTGCTTTAGTAGTAAGGAGGTTAACTAGGGTTGTTAATTCCTTCCCTCTTTTTCTCAGGGTATGTATCCCAACATGGATACTGCCTGTTAATTCATTCCAGGGCACTCAAATGAGCTTCTATTTTGGAACATGTACTATCTGATGCAAGTAAAGAACTGGCCAGAATTTCAATGGCTTGAGGAAGAAATTGATATTATATCATTCACAATACAATTTCTACACATGAGAGAATAGAGAACTAGGGCAGTACCCCTGGGCAATGCCTTCGTCAGGGTTGCCAGGGACATAAATCAGAGCAAAATATGCCCCCTTGTGCCTAGAGAAAGGAATGGCTATTTAAAGAGATTAAAGGACATTTTCTGATATTAGAGAAGAAATACAAATAGAGATGAGCCAAATCCTACAGAGGATTAGTTTCTGAAAAAGTTAAATTCCACAGCCCGTCCTTTGGAAAAACAGCTTCATATTTTATTTCCATTCTGTATGCTAGCCCACTACTATTTTTCAGCCTGATTATATGCTTCCTGACTGTAAGAATGGTAATGTCACTGTTTCTGCCCAGGCCCTCGCGGAACTGCAGCGTTAACCACTCCCAACCGCTGCATTTCCAAAGGATGTGAAAATTAATAACTCTTATTGAATGACTCTCAGGTGTTTGATTACTTTAAGCGTTCTCCACAAGAGTCTTCTAGTTAAATGCCATTCTTCATATCCAAATAGACAGTCCCTAGACTATTACTAAAGCTGTATGATCTGGGGTGATCTTGATAATATTGTTTCAGCCAAAAAGAGAGGGAGAGAAAAGATGAGAACAGATAACTTTTGGAGAGGAAATTAAAGAATTAGAATTAAAATTCTGCTCTTATCTGGGTTTATGACAAGCTCAGTTTGCTGTTATCTGATAAAATCCAGCATATTTTCCTTTTAAACCAGAGGAAACTTTGAGCAATAAATAGAAAGATATAAGTCAAAAGCTGGAAATTCAAAGGAAAAGTTGCTATTTCTTTTTATATCTACTTCAGAAGTTCCCTTTTTTTGGGGGGGGGTCTGATATAATAGTAGTGTCTGAGGGTAGAACTGTTCAGACTGATTATTTTGTTTAAAGTTTTGTTTTGTTTTGTTGTTGGTTTTTTTACATACTTTATATCATTAATCTCTATCAACACTTCTTCAAATGGGAAAGTACATCATGTCAATGATTGAGCCAATATTTCCAAACTTGGTGCTGAAAGTTAGCTACTTAAATCCATATTTGAATACATAAACAAATAGCCTGGTTTTCAGAGATGCTGAGCACCTACAGCTTCCATTGCATATTGCGCTTTCACAGATATCTGGAGATAGGAATTATTTTTAAAAGTTGATATGCTTCTGTCATAGTATCTTTCCCCAATCTGAACGTTAGCGTCCAAAGATGGGGTACCAGAATAAATTCCTCTAACCTTAATTACCAGCTTAGATCTGATAAGCTGCCACCAATCAGGACTTTGAGTGCCTGATAAACTCTGGTCTCCCCAAACCTTCTCTGGGGGCCCCAAGACCCAGATCCCCTGGATCTTGACACAAAGAAAGTAAAGCCTTTCCTTTACCTTTGCCTCTCCCAGACTTTCCCTCCCTGGGTCACCCTGGAAGATACCGTGATTCAAACTTCTTGAATCTTAACACACAGAGGAATTACACCTCCCCTCGCCCCTTTTTTCCCTCACCCAGAGACAATACAGATTCAAGCTCCGTGAATCTAAAGCAAAGAGGACATTTACCTTTCCCTCCCTCCCTCCTCTCTCCCGGAGAAAGAGACAGAGATAAACACAGAAAGCAAGTTTTTCCTCCCCCCTTTCTCCCACCAATTTCCTGGTGAGTTCAGACTCCCTTCCTTTGCCTTAACAAGGGGAAAAAATTAATCAGGTCTTTTACAAGAAAAGCTTTTAATAAAAGAAAGAAAAAGTAAGCAATCTCTGTAATTTCAAGATGTAATATTACAAGGTCTTTCAGCTTATAGAAACTGGAGAAAAAGCTTCCTCCAACAGAAATACAATTTAAAATACTTCCAGCAAACTACACATTTGCAAATAAAGAAAAACTATTAAAAAGACTATACCGCCTTTCTACCTTTGTACTTACAAAATTGGAATATTAGATTAGAGAGCCTGTAGGTACGTGTGGTCACTCTCAGATTCCAGATAGAACAGCAGACAGAACACAGAACACACACCCAAGCTTCCTTCCACCCAGATTTGAAAATATTTTGTCTCCTGATTGGTCCTCTGGTCAGGTGTTGCAGGTCACTGTTTGTTAACCCTTTACAGGTGAAAGAGACATTAACCCTTAGCTATCTGTTTATGACAGCTTCACTGTGTGCATTTGAGAAAAAGGAGTCATTTTTCAAATACATGGACACAGTTTCCATTAACTTAAATGGAAATTACACCATTGTATCTGAGGACAGAATTATGCATTGTAAATACAATAATTTGAAGATATGACCAGTTAATTATTTTTATTAGCTATTGTATTGTCTATGGTAAATACATACCTACCTGTATATGTATTATACCTTTGGATTGCCAAGCACAATTTAAATGGTTGAGAAAATATTTACATGAATATTAGGCATTTAAGGTTCAACACCATTTTAAACTTGTATAGCACAGCTTTTCTTTAATCCTGAGTTTACAATTTATATTTTGATGTTGATTTTATTTTTAAAGTTTGTTTCTTCAGGTGTATTATTGAAAGATGGGTAATAATGTTTCATTGCCATAGTAATCGATACTGTAATACAGGGGTAGGCAACCTATGGCACACATGCCGAAGGCGGCGCGCAAGCTGATTTTCAGTGGCACTCACACTACCTGGGTCCTGGCCACCAGTCTGGAGGGCTCTGTATTTTAATTTAATTTTAAATGAAACTTCTTAAAAAATTTAAAAACCTTATTTACTTTATATACAACAATAGTTTGGTTATATATTATAGACTAATAGAAAGAGACCTTCTAAAAATGTTAAAATGTGTTACTAGCACGTGAACCCTTAAATTAGAGTGAATAAATGAAGACTCGGCACATCACTTCTGAAAGATTGCCGACCCCAGCTATAATACATGAGTCGGATCTCCCTAATTTGCGCAGTACACCCAATGTTTCTTCATTATCATGATCATGATCATCTGCATCAAAAAAGAAAGCCAAAGTGATCTTATAATTATAGACTGATCATGTATTTACCAACTGTGTAGAAATGTTTAATGGCAAATCTGGAAAAGAAGCTCAAGATACTGCTAATTCACAATGGCATGTTGCCTCCTGAGTAAAAAGGACGCACAGTAAACATGAAAGATGTAAAAGACCACGTCAGGCTGGCTCACAGAAGATGCAAACCAAAAAATAAAAATAAAATAAAGATGGTATACCAAAAAGTATATGGTCCCATGTTCATAGATCACTGAAACACTGAAAATCCACAAGTTTCAGTCAAAGATCATTTACTTTCTGCAGCAACCTATGGTTAACTGGAACACTTAACTCTACCTGGAAGGGACAGTTATTGCTGAGGTCCAAATTATGTGAGGAATCTTTCAAGTCAATTCCTTATATCACCAATGCTGTTCATGGGAGTGATGCTGCCACTGACATGAATTACATAAAATAAATTGTTTATCATATCAGCAAAGAGCAACAATGAGTTAACCATTTGTTATATATGGATGATATGGAACAATATAAACAGCCAGTAAAGGAGATACAAAGATTGACATAGAAAAGTTTGTTCAAAATATAAAGCTATGGATTGGCTTGGCTAAATGTGCATCTGTAAAGAACAGCAAACTGATGTAATAAGATGGCAAGTAAATTAATGAGGGTGGTATTAAAGGTATCTGTCAGCATGAACCATACAAATACCTTGAAATCAGAAAACCAGCCCCCCCCAAAAATTTTAAGCTAAAATCCTAATTATTTAATTTATTTTCATCAGTTTGGATTTTTCAAGTACAAATTGAAAATGTTCACTGAAAATTTGACATTTTGGTGGGGTTCGTTTTATTTTCATTAAAAATGTCCACGGATTTTTTTTTCTCATCAACTCCATTATTAAAGTACCTTACACATTCCTGCTGGTTACTCCCTTTGAGATCTGCCTATTTTCAGTTGTAGACTTCAGCATACCTAATAGATATCAGATTTGTATGTCACTATGCACCATGGAACTAATACCCAGTGATGGAATACTAATTAAATTGAACATATTTGGAAGAGAATTGTTTTGCTGTCATTCCAAGCAACATTTCAATAAATCTTGTCTAAATCCTGTATACTTTATGGAATACTAGAGTTTTTGCAGGCAAAGAAACCTCTTCATTAATCTATTTTGATGGGTTTAGACATCACAAGAGAACTCTTTGTATCAAACATTGTTCTTCTTCAAATGTAAATTGTCAGGCTGCCAAAAAAAAAGCCCTTATGTTTTTCAGTTCCAGTAATGTCAATGATGTGTGCACAGCATTATGAAGGGGTAATTGTCCGTATGGTACTAAAGTAGATGGCCTGAGATAAAGTTTGTATCCCATAACTATGTATTATACCTGTTATTTGTGACTATTGCTGGGAAGAACTTTATTTTAATAAAACGGAAACAGATTAAACTCACCTGGTCTATTTTGATGCAAAAGTCATTCTTTTATTGAGTTCCCCAATTCCCCTTGTATGGTTCACACAAAACTCTAAGAGGAGTTAAGCTGCCCTGAACCTTCCCTCCCTTAAAAAGAGCACAAACCATTTACCTGCTGCTGTCATGTGGGATTAATCAGGTGGCTTCCTCTTTAGAGCATGGCTGGCTGACTTCCACCAAGTCTGAGTTTAAGAAAGGTGAGCAAGAGATTATTTGTCACTGAACCACAGACTGAAAGGAGGAGAGGCTGAAATGACACAATTGTAGATAAGGCAACACAATTGAATAGATATAAGCAAAACTTTAGAGGGCTTCTGAAGAACTCCCTCAACAGGAGAACTCAGGTTCAGTACAGATTTGTTTATGCTTAAGCAGGGCACACCATCTAACTCTTCTGCCGTGTTAAATACTACTCCAGTTCTGCTGCTACTACCACAGAGTCTTTCTTTTTGCTGTGCCTGGAAAAAAGGAGATTACAGGAACAGGAAATTTTCATCCCAAACTATCATAAAGCATTTCACAAAATATATACAAACTGCATAATTGAAATGCAGCCATTTTGAGGGAGGAAGGTGCAGCTTGTAAGGCAGTATGCTGCACACCTGCGGAAGAAGACATTTTGTGAGAGGCAATGCTAGCAATGTGCAAAGATTATGGTCAAACCAATGCTCCCTTCTCCATGATGACACCTCAGCAATAGTGTGATGCAGGGCAACAATTAAATGAGTTATTTTCCCACAGGAAGTGTATCAAAGAAATGTCAATGAAAGGCATACACTCAGTAATGTTTGTGTTTCCCACAAGTTTCTTGGATTCCCAGCGAGAGATCCAAGATTCTTGTTTTTTATTTTTTCTAGATTTGACTTCATCATTTCAGTGCTATGAAAGACTGTATCAAAGACGTGAGAGTGATGGGAGTGGAAGAAAGGAAAGTGCTAGGAAAGAGGGAGATGGAAGAAACTGTTGCTAGCACCACCTTCACACAAAGATAATTCTGCAACTTCCTCTAAAATATACATAGGGATCATCACTGCAAGTTAGCAAGGGAAACAGGGCCAAACCCTGTTCTTATGAAGAGTAGCCTGGAATCTTTAATGTCTATGCAGAACAGAAGGACTTCTCTTTATCAGATCTCATCTGAAAACTGAGTGATAAATGGCATCATCCTCAATAAAAATGCCTCAGAAGGCTGAGTCAACCTTACCAGGGTTAGAACCTGTGATCTAAGGAGCACATAAGCCAGATTCACTACTCGCATAATTGAACTCAATGTCGGGGGAGTCTAGGAATTTAACAAGGGACTTCAGCTATTTAAAATGGGTTTATAATATGAAGCCATGCTCTGCAGCTTTAGAAATTACTAAACCCACATATAGGGTCAGCATTCTCCAACTGGCAGTTAGACGAATGTATTCATTTTCAGACCTGCTTCCATCTTTGATGGTCAGAATGGTCGGGTACCTCTGTCAGAGATGGACAAGGAGATCACAGTATCAGAACGCTGTCAGATATTTATTATCATTGTAGGGGCATCTTCCTGGGAAAATGAGTGAAATAGATGTTAGCTCCTTTAAAGCCACCAGCTGTCTAGCTACCTTCTTTATGCTCCCTGTGGAACAACCACATGAAAATAAATGTGGCGAGGAAGCTACCTGCATGGTCAGAGGAGTAGAAGATGGCAGCTGTGGCTTCTTTTACCAGCTTCTGGAGGTAAGTGGGCAAAGACACAACAGTCAGAGCATATGATATGAGGAAAGGTATAGAGACACCAGGTAGTGGATAGAGAGAAATAGGCAGATATTTGATGAGGTGTGGAAGCAGAGGGGCAGAGCCAACAAGAATTTGTGGAGAGACGAGGAGAAGCCCAGATAGATGGCAGAAGATGTCATGATTAAGATGGATATTTTGGGTGAGTGTGGAAAAGAACAAGTGGACAAAGCATTCTTTAAAGTTATGTCCAGTTTAGTTGTTCTTGGCGACCCACTAGAATATTGTTAAATCTTGCTCTTGTAATCAAATGTGTCACAATTTTTCACAGGAGATGTACACACGAAATGATACATTTTCAAATGCTTGTGAGTAAGCGAAGTTCTCCATTTGTTATGAACAACATATGCCTATTTCACATCTGGTAAAGTTTATTTATTTTCACAGATTGTAACGTCCACTGAATTATTACAATAGTGAAATCTGTATATATTTATGCTCACGTTTTTGGAAGTTATACTGTTCCTTGATCTATAGTCCACTCACTTTTTATTGGATATACTTCCAACTAATCTGAGGGTATATTTTTAATTGTACATTCATTCAACTGTTACATGTGTTTTTGGTTTTTTTATTGGAAGACTGTATCATCTCTAATACATCAATGCCAAAAATAACAGGAAAGTTTATCTTATACTCTCCTTGTCGTTATAATGCCCAATCGTAAATGTTGATATAGAACTCTGATTGCATAGCGTCTCAAGAGACTGATCCCTTTTCCTGAACAGCAGCAGTTTGGGCAATACTCTTGCTCCTCAAGAGTTTAGGCAAGAGTTTGTCTGCAGCATCCCTGCATTCAACACTGATAGAGATTCTATTTACTTTTGCTTTGTTTGGGGTTAGGTGGGGTTATTGATAGTTCTGGGATGACAAAATAGGTGATTTTGTAATGCCATTTTCCCATATGGTTTTGAAAATATTGATCTTAGTTATACTTTTGGTATGAGAACCGTACAAATTAAATTAATTCTCATTGAAATTATAAGATCTAAGCAGTTATCGAACATACTGAGGAGCAGTAAATACAATTGTTATAATATTTGCCTCCATTCCTCATAGTTGATGGTAAGGGAGGAGCTCTCAGAAACTTTTCTTTCCTCCCCAGATCTTGCTGTTGACTGATGGCTGGACCAGTAATTTACAGCTATGGTGATCTGGTTACTCTTGCGTTATGCCTTTTATGGATTACCTGTCTCCTTAAATGCCTAGTTATGGCATGTTTAAGATCCCTTTGTACCATTCCAGCTGAAAAGGTCTGGCCTTGCAGTATCAGAAATTAGATGATAATTTCATTTATCTGCATTTGCCTGAAAATAACAAAAGCTAACTGCCACGTGTGGCAGCAAACACACATCCATCTCAGTCTGATTCAGATCTGTGTAAATCAGGAGTAACTTCACTGAAGTCAATCAAAATACAGCAGGGTAAAAACTGATGTACGATAAAAATCAGACCAATCCCTAAATAATTCTGCATCTATTCATGTGTTTTTCTGTATTTGAATAGTCTCTCACATTTGCCAGATTTAACAAATACATACATGTAAAACATTTAGCCCAGACCTCTAAATTATGAAGAGTAAATGAAATAGTCTAAGTGAGATCCCGAAGACCTGAAATCCTTATTCAGGCTAGAAGGGAACATGCATTTGGTGGTCTCTTTAAATACAGAGTCCTATTTTTCCACACTACTTAAAACTACATCTGACATGACTGGAGTTTCCATTCAAGACAATCCTTGCACTGGAAATGAATTTAAAGATCAGAAGTGAGGTCATGTAGCTGAGTTAGTAGTATAGAGGGAAGTTTACATTTCAATACCCAAAAGATGCTTATATTTGTCCCATGCTTTGAGTCCCTTGCTCTTCATACTAAATTAATTCATTCAACTGCCCCCCACCCCAAATACCCTAAAATAAATAACAGAATTTGTCAATACTCCTCCACTGCCTTCTCATATACAACACTGAGGTAACACTTCCATGCCTGTTAGTAAAAGTTACCAAATAAATGACATCGTAGTCTATAGTTTAGAAACAGCTTTGCTCATAAATTAAGAGCCACTTACTGTCATCATATCAACTATATAACACTAGCCAGCTCATTGTTTGAGTTTCATGACTTGGGAATAATGTCTTTCAAATTACATATTTTTGATTTCCCATTAATTCTTTTCTTCTGTATTTCTATAACCAGCTTATATTTGATTGCCATGTGATTTAAAGTCCAATGCTATGGCTGGAATTTTAAAACTGCTAGATAATACGAATATTAATAGCATATGCTTCACAAGCTAAGATATGGATATTCAAATATTATGTTTCAGGATAGAACATAAGATAACTGCTTACAGGGGTCAGGGCAGAATTTTTCTCCCATATATAGTATTGCATAATTGACTTGGTGTATTGCCTGCAGGCTGAGAATAAGTGAAGGTTCACCTTCTTAACAAGCACCATGTATTAGGGTAAGAACTGTTGGCCTGGCCTAAAAGACAGGGCCTATATTTCTAATGCGAATGGGAAAAGAAGTAGCCTGGCTTTCATTCCAGTGATCGTTATCCTTCCTGGTATTAAAATGCTTGCGACAATTAATGCTGCCCCCTTGAACTAATAGTATTTGCTCAGCACAGCATCACAGGTCTCATTGACTATAACAAGAGCATAGGATCATATTTTCATTTTATTTTATTAAATGTTCCTTAGTATTAAATATCGCTCTACAGGTTTTTCCACCCCAAACATGTTTATTGTGGAAATTTCAATGAGCGGCACACACTCAGTAATGTTTGAGTTTCCCTCAAGTTTCTTGGATTCTCAGCGAGAGATCCAAGCTTCTTGTTTTTTTATTTTTTTCTAGATTTGACTTTATCATTTCAGTGCTATGAAAGAATAATAAGAGTGTTTCATTGCACCATTAGCAGTGTTCTTAAGAGCAGATTGTATTCGGACAGCTGTACAAACTGCCAAAATGCTAGTTCACACTGATTATCTCTCATCTTGATTACTGCAACTTCCTTCTTCCCTGATATGTATACCCCTTATCTCCACTCTATCCGAAAGGTGGGCTGCTAAAATATATCTCCACAATGACAACAATAGTTATAATACTTTGTAATTTTATATAGCACTTTTATCAGTGGATCTCCAAGCACTTTACAAAGGTGGATAAGTGGTACTAAGGAAATCCTAGCTTGCAGTTGTTAGTTGCATTCTGACTCAGGAAGAGGCTCTCTCTGCTAGTGCCTTCATGCCACTCCCACCATCATGGTATGTGATGAGCTAAGTCCTTGAAAAATGTCGCATAGTGAGCAAAGTCAGAAATAGAAACTCAGGGTTTGACACTGCAAGGTGCCAGGCAGCCTCAGTTACTACTGGAACCAATTATGAGGGCACTCGGCTTCTCACAGGGCTGGCCCAAGACTGTAAAATAAACTCCCACAAGAACTCAGGACTGTCACAACCCTCACTATCTTCTGCTCTGAGTGCAAGGCATAATCCTTTGACCTTGCCTTCTCTAACATAAACATATAACAACAAGTGTATATGTCTACATATGTATTTAAAAAATTCCACAACAAAAGACTCCAGTGCACACTTGTGTCCCCCAGGGATAGGATGAGAGAACACATGCCAGATTTTAGTCACATTGTTCAGTGCTGTACTGGAAGGTGCTCAGATACTATAGCAGGGGTCGGCAACCTCTAGCATATGGCTCTCCAGGGTAAGCACCCTGGCGGGCCGGGCCACTTTGTTTATCTGTTGCGTCGGCAGGTTCAGCCTATCATGGCTCCCACTGGCCTCAGTTTGCCATCTCAGACCAATGGGGCGGCAGGAAGCTGCAGCTAACACATCCCTTGCCCACACCACTTCCTGCCACCCCCAGTGACCTGGGACGGCGAACCGCAGCCAGTGGGAGCCACGATCGGATGAACCTGCCGATGCAGCAGTTAAACGAACTGGCCCGGCCCACCAGGGTGCTTACCCTGGTGAGCCGCGTACCAAAGGTTGCTGACCCCTGTACAGTAGCAATGAGCTCAGTATAAGAACCTATATAGAATAGAATAGAGTCAAGTTCAGACACTCATTTCTCCTAACTCCTATTTCTCTGCTGTAATATCTGGAACTTACTGCCCCGCATAGCCCACAACTTCCTTTTATTATAATTGAAGCTGTTTGTTATTTTTTAACATATGTTACAAGACTGTTTTATAATCTAAATCAGTTATGTTAAACGTGAGTTTAAATCTGATAATTAACGTACATGCTTTTTATTAAAGAGTTGAAATGTACTTTTTTATATATTGGCAGATTTTTGCACTCCTGATGAATGCTGTCCTTAGGTACAAAGCAGGACTTTAAGGCTTCACTAACCACAGAGGCAGCATTTCAGTAATGATTCATAACACCACTCTGGTGTTCTGACCTTGCTGTGCATCTCTGGATTAAGTTTGGCATTATGATACTAATGGCAATGATGACTTTCACACTAACAGCCCTCTGGAGACCAATTGAGGCATCTTGAGATGATCTCAGTGTATTCAACATCCAGGTCTCGAAGAGCTTCTGATTCATCAGGAAGATGCTTCCGACAGGCAAGCACTCTCCTCCAAAGTGAACTCCAAGTCTCAGAGGTGGATAAAGAGTGAGCAAGATAGCTAGAAGTCAGCAGAGCTTGTGCTTTCTTTATATGACACTTGACCTGATAAACATTATTGAGTGCTTTCTAGGGCAACAAAGTGGGCACTCAGTAATTCACAGCACTCCAATTCTTTATTCTCCCTGTAGGACTAGGACAGCTCTTGGAACTGTGTTATCTCCAAAAAACTGGGGGGAAAAATCTTATGACAGGCGCCTGTCAGGCCACATCTAAGCTAGTAGCATTGGTGGGGAGGCAGAGTGCATAATTTTCTAACATTCTTTTTAAGTGATAAAACAGTGCCTTGAACTCCCAACCCAGTATAACCCCCCGCTATGTCAGGCACTGCACAAACACCTTGTAAAATAGTCGATGTCCCAAAAACATTGCAACCAAAATAGACAAAGGGTAAGAGAAAGTAAGTATTCTTAGCCCTGTTTTCAAGATGGGAATGAGGCACAAAATGATTGCCTGGTAGAAGGTCACAGAGGAATCTGTGGCACAGCCACGAATTGAACAAATGTCCACTGATTTATAGAGATGGTTGAATAATGATTTTTCAGTTTGCTGATAATTTTGAGCAATCAGAAAACAGCTTTGTTTTGGTCAAAATGAAAATGATTTTTTTTTGAAAATTTGTGGCAAATCAAAAAATTGAAATGATATCTCCAGTCAAACTGAAACAAAGCATTTCATTTTGACATTACCAAATATCTTGATTTTTTTTCCCTTTTGGTTTGGTCAAAACTTGGCAAACTTGAATTCATGAATAGTTTTCGTCAATCCCAAACTGCCTTTTTCAGATAATATTCTTCAAAAACCAAAATTGCCTCGCTTTATTGATCTACCATTAAAATAAAGTAAAATAAGAAAAAGTTCCCTCAGCAGTATAATGTACATATTACAATCATGCATTATTATACAATAATATTTCCACTACAGTTTTCTGTACTTTTAATAAAAATGCCAGATTATGGGGTATGTCTTCAGACCTGTTGCTTCCTAGAATTTTCAACCTCATTTACCGCACTAATAAAAGGGAGCCTTATTTCAAGTATTCTTGTGAGGCTGGATGCCACAAGGGATTGTTAGTGGGTTATAAAGACATGCAACCCATGGTAACAGGAATAAACTATCATTGTCTGCTGAATATTCAATGGCCAACGTAAAATCATTTATTTATTTATTTTGGTTTTGATTAATGATCTAAGACTCCTGAATACCTTAACAAAACAACAAGTTGTGTGTACAGCAGTTTACGGATGATTAAAAAGCCGTAGATCCCTTACATTGTGAATTAGACATAACATAACAAATCATTGGTTTTAAAGGGGTACCAGCATGAGGCTTACAACAGTAATCAGTTGTACAATAGACTCACTGTTATATGTGCATCTTGTTAGCTTCTCCACAGCTCTCTGCCCCTTAAATGTGTGCAGCCACAGTCTCTTTCCCTCCCCAAACTGTCTGAGGTAGCTAGTGGGTGCCAGCTATAAGTTCTTTTGCTGAGGTGCTTGTGATCACAGTGATTGTAGCCATTCCGTCCACAGGGGGAGCAAAGAGTGAGCTGGTTCCTTATACCATCCATCAACCCAGTGCACAGCTGCATACAGGCCAAATAGAAGAGAACCCTAAATTAAACACAGCTTCCATGCACCTGTAATATACTTAACAAGTCATTGAAATATAGTCGTGAAGTGGCTGTTGCTGGCAGATCAAACTTTCCAGCTGCTGTATTTGTGCCCTTTTTAAACCACCTGTTTATGTGAGCCACTAAGCAAGCATTTAACCTATCTGTTTACATTTTTGATTGGCACAATTAACAATCTCATGAACAGTTTGCAGTAATTATTGAACTGGCTCTTCTTATTATGAAATTTCAATATTATTGACTAACATAACAAATGAACTTTCATATGTAAAAGGCTTTTAAAAAAGTACTTCTGAGAACTGTCTGGTGCTCTAATTGCTGGCTTTTCAACAGAACAAAGCCACTTGCAAGTAGATCAAAGTCTCCTAGATGCTTACAATCAGTTATATTCACCAGGTCTTTCCATGACACTGATTTAGCATTCTGTTTGCGTAAACTGCGGGCTTAGCATTTTATCTGGAGTGGACAGGGACAAAAAATGATTGTACATCTTGATCAATATACTGTGTCTTTTCAAGGCTAACTGTGATGCACAAATAATCAGCAAATTAGTAGAGCTGCAAACCTTTGCAGCTGATTTTGAAGACTAAATCAAAGTACTTAAAGTGTTGTGTTCTATTAGAAGTTAAGTATTAAACAGCAAGAAGCAAAAAGGTTGTCCTTTAACTGGCAATTGCCACAACAAATCCTTTCAGATGCTGCTTTATGGAGCCATGTTACCCTGATGCTTAAATCTGTGAGACATCTAGGACACCCTGTGTTGTCGGGCAGCAACTGTATTTTATCCACTGTACTAGAGCATGATTTTCAACTGAACATTAGTGTCAACAATAATTCACTCTAGAAACCTTTTCTGAATGATTAAGCATATGTAAACAAGTCACTCTTGTGTATCAGACAGTAGCTGCTGACTTTGGAACATCAGAAATACAATTATGTTCACTAACTCCAGAATAGCTCCTACCAAGAATAAATTTACCTGTAAAATGTAAACATTTTTTCTGGATGATTTTTTAAAAAGGCAACCTAGCAAAAAAATAAAATAATTTTGTAACTTTATATTGTACTAGCAAGAGACTTGATTCGATTCAGGTACTTTCAAATACAGATATATCCACTTCTTCTGCAGGAAGGGGAAATTTCATCCAAGTTTATGGTGTTCACAGCGGCAGTCCTGTTGTTTTTTTTTACTTCACTTTTAAATGCCTTTGCTGCTTATGTGCCAGGGGTCATAGCTGTGAGGGGTTTCTAGATGAAGGATCTTATAAACAGAAGGAAAGACACTGTTTGTTCGCTCGCTCTCTCATGGAGATTTTATCTTTTCTCTTCCTTTCTTTGTTGTTTTCCTTAATCAAAAACAAGTTGTCTAGATTGAAAGTACATGTTCTGCTCTCTGTGTGTGGAGAACAGAATGGAATATTCTGTATGGATTTTTGGTTGGATTAGATACATAGATTAGATAATAGAAAGAACTACAGTGAGTCTAGCAATGGCATTGGAAACCTCTAACAATGTTAGCTTCTTTCCATGATATCTCTGCTTCTTTCTGATTTCCCTCATTTAAGTCTGAAAAAAACAGCCGTTTAGCCTAAGTCAAACTTATCATTTTGCTTAACACTAATTTCCTATAAAAAATACTGGGTTTTAGAGTTTTTTAGAAGGTCATTTGTTTTGTCATGAAAACTAAATTGACAAAATGTTGTCACTATAACACTTTCTCTCTCTTCTTCTCAAGCAACTGCTCAGACTGATCAGTCATGTCATTATATCCCCAACAGAGGGAGATCAACATATGGTAAGATGACACAAGACCCCAACACACTAACGACTAAGGGTATGTCTACCCTGTATTAAAGTCAGACAAACAATAAGCCAGCTAGTGACTCTTGGTGTTGCCCTGCTTGCGCACTACATACAATATATGTGAAAATGCTTATCTGAATTTGTGGACTTGTTTGGAAATGTGTGGCTTTTTTGTGGTCTGTCTTATAGCTCTAATCAGTCTTCCCCTTATACTCAAAGTATGTTTTCTTCACATTTTTTTAAGTAACTGCCAATGAAATTGTGGTCCTTTAAGACTAGTGTGGACACTCCCTATACGTTGTTTGTTAGTCTAGAGATCATCCTGTTAACTGATTGCCAAGTAACTCAGGATAAAGAAGTCTAGTGAAGACAAGATCTCACAGTCCCACCTAAAAATCCCACCAGAGAAATCAGTGGGTGCAGATATAAACTACAGCTCTCACCATGAGCCACACACTGTGTCTGTCATGTCCCTATGGTCTGTAGATGAACAAGCCAAGCAACATCTTCTACATAATCCCACCCACTTCTTTATAAGGGATACAATCACTGTATTTATTCTCATCATTTGAAAAAACTGTGGGTGGAAGCAAGAAGAAAAGTAGTGGCAAGGGGTGGTGTACCTCTTGCTTTTATTCAGTAGCATGACATCTGCTACATTTGATTGTCTGAGAGTCATAACACTTTTTACCACTTCTGCATAATGTTTTTGGAACAATATGAAGCATCATTAGTGTATTTCAGTTCTCAACATTATCGCTTCATGTTGCTTTATTACCCTAATAAACTTGTGAATCATAGTAACTAACACAGTGGGGCTCTCGTAGTGATTTCATTTTCGTACCCTCTTTTGTAATCATAAATGTGATCCAGAAAACTGTGAAGTCAGCAGTTCTATACATCTTATTAATAAGGCACATTACAGAAATGCATTAAAATCTCAACAACTGTAATATAATGAAACACTCTACTTATAATTGCAATTATGCTAACACTTAATAATAATTGGGCCTTTGTGTCTGTTTCTCATTTTCCTGATAGATGATTGGGTCTTTCACAAGTAGCCATCCCACAGCAGGTGACCTACCTGCAAACATCACACAGTTTAAAGAGGGCATGAAGCTGGTAATAGCATGAGAAAAGCAGATCTGCAGGTGGAGTTGCCATCTGTATGGAGGGAAAATGTAAAATAAAGAGATGTGTGAGCATCTCTTTTCACGGAGATGAGATGTCCAAGGGCAAAGAAATGAGACACTGAAGATAATGTATGGTAGAGGGAACAAGGTGGGCAGGTGAAGAAATCTCCTAATGTGCACTGCACAGCTTGCTGCCATTAACAATGTGTAGCACTACAACGTCAAGAGTAAACAAACTACCCATTGTTCTCCTGCAGCCCAGAAAAATCAGTGCAGGAAGAAACAACTGGGAAATCTATTTCAGACCCCACTTCCTATCCAGAGGTAGTAGCAGGGATCTGAGAGATAGGCCAGTGCACATTACAGCCCCTTGTTCTGCATGTAGAAAACACTGGTTTCCCTTTTCTTCATCCGGGGGAAGCAGTGGGACTCAGGCTATTAATGATCCACTTGCATTCTAGAAAAGGACCTATGTCAAGGCAGACAACCCACTTTCTCCAACAGCAAAACCAGGGATCCCTGGGACTTTTGGTCTACTTCTTCTCCAAAATGAACAGGAGATCCTGAAGAGGAAGAGGAACTGGTCCTCTTTTATCCAGTATCAGAATATTAGTCATCATTGTTTTAGACAAGTTAGATATATTCAACAGGGCAGATGAAGTTCACCATAAGGGACATAATGAACTAGCTAAAGCAATCTCAGAATTGTTAATGATTATCTCTGAGAACTTGAGAAGGATGAACAGGGTACCATAGACTCGGGGAGGTAAGATTCTGGAACAGTGTTGGTGAGGGCATTGACTGGTTGGTTGGGCAGGTTCCCTAGCTCACTGCCTGTTCAGACATATGTTGTCTCCCCATCTGGTTGTAATTTATGTAGCGTGAGCTAGACACCCAGAGGCCGAGGCTCACTGCAGTGTAGGATTCTGCTTTCGCCAGTAGCCTGGGGAGTGGATCTAAGCAGCCTGCAGCAAAGCTGACTGTCAAATCCTGGGTTAAGTGGACCTGGGCAGTCCCTTAATCTCATGCAGAGGTGGAGGGTAAGGCCCTAACTGTCCATCTCTGGGACAATTATCCATGGTCATGACTGAGCACTCCTGGGTTCCGAAAGAGGCAGCTGTGGGTTCTTGTGAGTTACTGACCATAAGCAAAAACCCACCACAAGTCTAGGATGGTGGGCTATTCAGCTTTGACATAACTACTGTCTATTTTACCCATGGTAAGCGAGTGAAGTATGGAGAAGGTCTTCAACCTAGAACAGGGGTCAGCAACCTCTGGCATGCAGCTCACCAGGGTAAGCACCTTGGTGGGCCCGGCCACTTTGTTTACCTGCCACGTCCACAGGTTCGGCCAATTGTGGCTCCCACTGGCTGTGGTTCACCATCTCAGACCAATGGGGGTAGCGGAAAGCCACGACCAGCACATCCCTCAGCCCATGTCGCTTCCCATTGGCCTGGAGCAGAGAACCGCAGCCAGTGGTAGCCATGATTGGCTGAACCTGTGGATGCGGCAGGTAAACCAACTGGCCCGGCCCGCCAGGGTGCATTCCCGGGTGAGCTGCATGCCAGAGGTTGCCGACCCCTGGCCTAGAAAGATGGCACTGGCGGTCTAATAAAAATAGTTTGGAGTATGCAGTGTCGGTTTCGGGGAAAATCTCAAAACCCTTGGAAAGAAGGGACTTTCCAGGGATATGAGGCACTACAAAAATTACAAATATTGTGGGGACGGTATTTGGCAAGCAAGCCGGTTCCCAAGAAAAAATTATAGAAGCAAGCATTAATTTATGGGTCTGCCATGGTGTGTAGGGCACTGGATGGTAGGGTGAGTCACCTAAAAGCCCTAATCAACCAGGCAAAAGATCGGGAGAAAACAAATGGGTTGGAATTGGAGAAGGCAGTGGCACAACATCAGATGGATACTGCCCAAATGACAAAACAAGCTGGGTAAATCATGCAGCTAGAAGAACAGCTGCAGGAGGCCAATTCATGCAGGGCAGGGGCGGAAAGGGAAAATCAAATCCTGTCCAAAAAATTAGAAGAGGCCCTAGCTACTATCAGGCATCTCCTGAGGGAGAGCAAGCAGGCTCAAGGGTCAGAAGTAGTCAATCATTCAGCCTGCTTGAACAAGATTCCGAGGCTGCAGCAGCAGCTAAAAATCTCTAGGGGTATGATTAGTTAGATGGAAACCAATCCACTAGCCGAGTTCACTTCCGGGGAAGGTTCAGAAGTGGAGTCTGAGGAACACAGGGACAATCCACCATGTTACTCTATTTTAGGGAATGGCTTTGTTCCATCAGCACCATTTAATTTAGATGAAGGCCCAAGGATGATGAGACAAAGTAATCCACCAATTGCCCCGATCACTACTATAGTCATGCAATATTGAGCTCAACGGCCTACCGAGACGCGTTATGAAACAAAGGTGCTATTGACAGAACAAGCAAAAGCTTTAGGAAAGCAGCTGGGCCAACTTGATAAGAACATTGCTTTGAATTGGCTAGTGTGCTTAAGTTGCTTACCTAACCTTAGCAAGTAAGACTCCCTTATGATAGGCAGGGAATGTCTGAATGTAGAGGATTTCAATGCCTTACCAGATGGATTGACTATGGGACATGACACTGAAGTTGTAGATATTGTGACAAAGTTCCTCCTCTACCTTGGTGGGTCCTGCGCTTATTGGCAGATTTGCTCACCTCAGTGATCTTGCCCACAGTCTGGGTCAACCCCTCCTGTGTCTGATCAGGAGCTGGGAGGTTTGAGGGGAACCCAGGCCCACCCTCTATTCCGGGTTCCAGCTGTCTATAGTGCCTCCTGTAACAGCTGCATGACAGCTACAACTCCCTGGGCTACTTCCCCATGGCCTCCTCCAAACACCTTCTTTATAGAGAAACGCCTACTATGCTCCTCGAAAGGAGTCAAGGGTAGCCAGTGTAGACCACCCGCCCTCTAGAGACTACTCGCTCGGTCCAGTGACCTACGGAAGTTAGAGCAGAAATACATGCCCCACAGTCGAAGGAATCCCATCAGCCAACCTCCTTCCCTTTGTGCTGTAATGGGCTAGTTTAGTCCAGGGCGCACGAAGGAGAGTTGAGAAGGAATTCCCCGAACTTTGGTGGCCCGGTACACGTGATGGGATGTGCGTAGATAAAAATGGTTGAGGGGAAAAGTCAACCAGATAACGGCAAGAAATTTCGGAGGAGCCGAACAGTGGCTGTCAATCCTCGGCCACCAATCCAACGTAATGTGCTTGCCAAGGCTCTTCTCTCTCCCCACAAAGGGCAGCTGTGGGGACAGGGTGTGAACCAGCGGCCAAGTACCTACCCGCTGTCGCTCACGCCCTCATGAAGTGAGCCCGCCAACTAACACATCCCAGCGGGCCGCGGGACCAGGGCAAGTACAAGCTGTCCCACCGGGGCTTCTCACCCTCAGGAGGGTGCAGGAGCGTCCGCATTTGGTAT
>NC_133769.1:298251683-298321384 GCF_003597395.2 Chelonoidis abingdonii
TGTGACTAAGGAGGTACAACGCTTCAGACACCAGGTACGGTCCTTTGGTGAGAGGGTTCTCTGCTCGGTGTCCCCATCGGGTTCCCTTCGTTTAGCCCTGTGACCTCACTCCCGCTCCTGCTTTTTCTCATTAGTTGTCCCCCGGAATTACTTGGTGTTCTAGACCTGTGGATCCTCCCCTTAGGCTGGGGGGAGGTCCTTTAGAAGTGGGCGGGCTTCGCCCGCCCACCCCTGGGATGCCAATAGGACCAGATTCCTGTACCTCACTGGTTTGGGTCTGTCACAATATATATATGGGGGTATGTATAAAATGTTTTTTCCATAATATAACCTTATTGGGAAAGTGTATTCAGAAAAACAGGAAGCTACAGAGTGTCCAGAGACCTATATAGCAAGGAAAAGGTTGTTGTATTGGTTAGCTAGTATGGCACCAGTAGACCAGAATGGTAATGTGCAGTATAATGTGCTAGCATTTTGTGAATTGGTAATACAAGGGCTTACACCTGCCCTGAGGATAGCTATAGGACCAGTAAATCCAGCAACCACAGGGCTCCAGCAATTGCAGGGGCCGTCCACCATCGAGACAGCCACGTCCAGTTTCTTTGCACAGACATCGGATCAAGACTTCAGCCATTAACACCTGCCAAGAACTAATACCAGATACCTGATTCCTGTATGCCATCAATGGACCCAGTGAAGACTTTGCCATTAGCCCACATCTGTTGATCTCCTGCTTTGGCAGTAGAGAACCAGATCCTCTGATGTTCCTGAGACTCTGGGACAGTCCATCAGTTGCCGGTAACCTCCATCTGCAGTGAAAAAGAGACAGTAATTGTTTCTTGGGCATTTAATAGTTTAACCAAGGGATGGTTTAAGAGTCTGGACTTTATGCCCCTTGCTGGAATATATTCTTGGGTATTTCTAGTGATCCCTTTCGTGGATCTTCCCCCACCCCAGTTGGAACTGTCCCATAATAAATCTTCTTTCTGTTTAAGATTATATTTTCTCTATCTGTTATTTCAATGCAACACAGGTGTTACAAATTTCTAACTCTCCCAGCTGATAGATGCTGGTAGGAGTCAAACCTGTTATTTATATGTCACCTCCTTATTATTCTATAATAATAGATGTCCAGCTACACTCTATGACAATTCCCTGTTTACAATTGAATTTTAAGACCAATCCCTTAGCCAAATTTTAATCCATTTAATGTGTAACATGTTTATGTTATATCATGCTAGCTTTTTAATCAAAATGTTGTATGGTGCCAAGTCAAACACCTTACAGAAGACTATATATTACATCAACGCTATTACTATTATCAAGACAATTTCTAATATCATCAGAAAAAGATATCAAGTTAGTTTGAAAGACCTGTTTTCCCTAAACCCATGCTGATTTGCATTAATTACATTCCTTCATTTAATTCTTTATTAAAAGAGTCCCATTTCAGCTGCTCCATTATCTTACTGGGGATTGAAGTCAGACAGAAAGGCCTATAATTACACAGGTCATCCTTTTATATTTTTAAAAAATTGGCACAACGTTAGCTTTCTTCCAGTCTTCTGGAATTTCTCCAGTGCTCCAAGACTTATTGAAAATGAACATTAATAGTTCAGCAAGCTCCTCAGCCAGCTCACAGATTCATAGACTTACAGACTTTAAAGTCAGCAGGGACCATTGTGATGATCTAGTTTGACCTCCTACTCTTTTAAAACTCTTGTATGCAAGTTATCTGGACCTGCTGGTATACAAAGTCTTACTTTAATAGATTCTGTTTAACAGCCTGCTGAGATACTAGTGGAAGGGAAAGAGTGTGAACATCACCATATGATGAGACTATATCATCTGCTTTTTTGCCAAACTCTGAACAGAAATATTTAGTCAATGCTTCTGCCTTTTCTGTGCTATTACTGATAATTCTACCATTTCCATTTAGTACTATTGTCAGGATTCTTTTTCTTCTTAAAACATCTTAAAAACTTATTATTATTGTCCTTATCTTGGATTTTGGCTTTTTGGGTATCTAGTAAGGTATTCTCATGTGATTCCCAATCATCATTCACATTTTTTTAATTAAATTCTTCCTCCTAGCTGGTTTGGCTCATAAGTGCTTTCAGCTTTATGTAATTGGCACTTTTAAAGCACCAAGTGTGTACGTTACTGGTCTAGAATTCATTTTGTTTGTACATTATAAATGTGATCAAGTCAGGCTCTTTTGTACCTAAGTGACTTAATTTTTAGTTCTGTGATCAGTTCCTCTTTATTAAGCAACATCTAATATAGAATTCAGCTGTATTTGGTTCAACATTTTTTCAGTTAGAAAATTGTTTAAAAATTCCAAGAATGTTTTAGTACTGCCAGCATGAGACCTCCAGAATACGTCATTCAAACTGAAGTCTCCCATGATCATGCAGATTTTTTTAGTCTACACATTATAAATAGATGTGTAAGGTGGTGCTCATCCTGTCCCCTAATGTGATTTGGTGATCTGTAGCAGACACCAACTAAAACCCCATCATGTGCTTTATCTGCTAGGGCACTGATCAATAAGCATTCAAGATCATTTTCTTCCAAGTTATCAGTGACTGGGAAACAGGTAATGCTATCTTTGACATTAACTGCCATTTGTCCTCTCCTTTTGCTCACTTGATCCTTCCTAAATAAGTTATAATCATTGATTTTAACATTCCAATATTGCAAATCATCCCACCAGATTTCAGTAATATCAACTACATTTAATTCATGCTCATAAATGTATACTTCCAATTCTTCTTGTTTGTTATCCAGGCTCTTAGAATTGATGTAAACTCAGTTCAAGATTTCTATTATTCTATTATTTTTTTTAGCAGGCTCTTCCTCTCTTCAGCTGCCAGAGTCAAGTTTGCTTTAGAGTAGGATATGACTGTATCAGATTGTGAACTCTGTGTTGAACTATGTGTGGAAATATTGTCACTGTGCATGCACAGGTCTGGACTTACCCAGGGCAGCGCATTTTACTTCATTCCAGACAGTTACCCATGTCCTAAGAAAGGGTGTCAGACAAGAGGTCTGAGCCCAGGAGTATGCTGAAGAGTCCCAGACCTAGAAATTGTGACAAGAGCCTACCCAGACCCACTTGGCTGGGTCCCAGAAACATGCAACAGACTCGTAACCACACAGTGGGGTGCTAGGCCAGTTTGTAACATATTGGCAACAGAGTGGGATCATCATGGCAGAGGGTAATTTTTTTAAAGCAGGCTTTTGCAAGGAAACAAACTGCAGCTCTTAAATCAAAAGCAAGCAAACATGAATTATGAAGTCCTTAGATAAGAGCAGCTTGTAAATTTATACCTCAGAGCTGGTCTCTGCTGTATAAAGATGACTAGAATTAAAGTGGGATATTAGTCCCAAACCAGAACCTAGAGGAGATCCCCCCACTCTTCCTACAGGCACATCACCAAGGAGACTGTGATAGTGCATCCTTGCCAGCATACCATCTTGTGTAGTGCAGCAGCTATTCAACCTCCATTTTCCAGCTGCTCTTCTACTGTTTCACCCATCCTGCAGCATTTCCTGGGTTGCAGAGTCTTATAGATCTGCCCTTCCATTGCACTCAAATTCCAAATCGAGCATTGTCATAGTATAATTCCTCAATCTGAACCTTAGAGTTCAAATATGAGGTACTAGCATAAATTCCTCTAAGCTTAATTACCATCTTAGAACCTGTAGCGCTGCCACCAACCAGGAATTCCAGTGTCTGGTACACTCTGGTCCCCCCAAAATCTTCCTTGGGGATCCCAAGACTCAGATTTCTTGAGTCTCACAAAAAAGGGAAATAACCCACTTCCCTTCCCCCCTCTTTACCTCCTCCCAGATCGTTCCTGCCTGGGTACACCACGAGATACTGTGCTTCAACTATTGAAACACAATACAGAGAGATCAGGTTTCTCTCCTTCCTTTCTTTTCCCTCCCACCAATTCCCTGGTGAATACAGACTCAATTACCTTGAGCCTCAACTAGGAACAAAAATCAAACAGATCTTAAAAAGCAAAACTTTTAATAAAAAGAAAGAAAAAAAGTAAAAGTTATCTCTGCAATCTAGATGGAAATAACCAGCCGGGTTTTTTAGCTATAGTACAATAGAGGAAAGCTACTCTCCAGCAAAATACAATTTAAGATACTTTCAGTCAAATACACAATAAACAAGTCACCAGCCAGTACACAGCTGCAATACAGAACACCAATTAAAAGATATAACGCTTTTACTTACTCATACTTTCTGACATAGATAGGACTGTAGCAGGAGTACTTGGAGAAACCTGGTTTCATCTCTTAGTCCTGTCAGCGACCGAGAGAACAAAGCACAACTCAAACCCACAACAAAGGCTTCCTCCCTTTGAGTTGAAGGTATCTTGTTTCCTGATTGGTCCTCTGGTCAGGTGTTGTTTGTTAACCCTTTCCAGGTGAAAGAGACATTAACCCTTAGCTATCTGTTTATGACAAGCATGAAGCAACATATTTTTTTCCCTTGCCTGCAGGAGAGCTTCTAGACACCGGGATTTGCTAATCCTTGTCTGTAGCCATCCTTCTCTCCCACAAAGAGTGTTCTACATCTGCTCTCTCTGCCTGCTCCTCCCAACTGAGCAGGGCTCTTCTTTTTAAGCCCCTCCCTGGAAGCCTGCCTCCTACTCCAGGTGTCTGAATTTGGGCTAATTGTGCCTTCAGTAGTCCCCTTCTGCCCTCCAGGGAGATTTGCAGTCCCATTAAAGAGACCATTTCACAAACAGTCCCATGGACTCATTGGAGGACACGAGGTGGAGGAATGGTCAGTCTCCATTCCGGATAGGGGCCTCGAAATAGCAGGACCTGAAGTAGAAGAAGCTGGTGAAAAGGAAGCTGCTCATGGAGGAGAAGCAGCGAGACTGGAGACCAAGTGTTTTGCTAAAAGAGAGCACAAGCATCTGCATGAGCTGCAACAAGAAAGCATGAAGTGGCATCAAGCAATTGAGAAGGCAGAGTCCTAGTAAACCAGTAAATGGGGTGGAACTTGGATCATCAATCCTGTGGGAAGCAGATGCTAAATATTTGCTCTAGTTTAAGTAGTGATAACATGTTGATTCCTATCTCCCAGGCTTTCAAAGGGCTTGTAAATTAAACCACGTAGTTCTCGTAAATTGTCTGCAGTTTCTAACTTGCTATGGAAAACCCATAGATTCAGTTTAAAGCAGCTTTTCTCCTTCAATACGAAGTTACTCGAGAGTAAACAGATAACAAGTGTGGTTCAGAGTGGAAATCCAAAGAGGAATGGCTCATGCATAGGACCCCGAAGAGGGGACATGCAGGAGTTTCACAGAAATTGGAAGTGGGTAAGCCCAATATGTGGGGAACATTGGCCACAAGCTGATCCCCAAAGAGAGATCCCAAGGAGTCGAGGTGTTTTTCCTGTCAGGGGACAGTGTACAAGTAGGCAATCTTCCCAGTGACCATCTGCCAGGAGATTGGTAATACACTACACTAGGTTAACATGCTAACAGTCCAACTGGAGGATGGCTAGGAAGCTTCCCCAACGGTGCAGCAGGTTAACATGATGATTTCAGCCCCAGAGGGGTTGACCGCAAGACAAGGTGGATGGGAAAAGGGCCCGAGGCTAGAGAGATATGGGTGCTGTGACTCTAGCTCAAGTAAACGTAGTGGACAAAGCTAAAATTTTGCTCAGGAAGCACCCAACACTGCAGAGAGCCTTCCACTCAAGATACATATAACTCAGCTATATCTGAAGTGAGATGAAAGGGAAGGACCCCAGGATATTAAGGTCAATGAACACCTACTTGTGGAGGTGCTGTTTGAGTAAGAGTTGCAAACTTGGCCTGGCAGCATACATAGCACCTTGGTATTTACAAGGAGTCAGAGTCAGAGAGTTTCAGCCAGCCATTATACAGGGATGTAGGCACACAGAATGGGTGACAGTGAGCCACTGGCACAGCCTGTGAGAGTGCGTATCCTGGGACAAAGTCAGTGTTAAGACGGATGAGATCCCAGCTTGGTGGGGGAGAGAGGGGAGGGGAGGAGAGGGAGGGAAATGAGTCTATCAGGTAGAAACAGGCTACACTCTCTGCCCCAGCTGTAGAGTTCAAAACTGGCTGATTCCTCCTTAGAGAAGGTGAGGGCTGAAGCAGCCAGGCCCAGTTCTAAAAAGTAAAAATCCTCCTGTCAAGGAAAACGCAAAAAGATTCCTGTGGGATACAGGGCTTCTTGACAGGAAATGGGGTCCCCCAGAGTAGATTGAGACTTGGGGTACCAGGAGACAATTGGTGATGCCTCAGAAACATCAGCTTAAGCTCCTCTTCAGCTCTGTGTAGCTCAAAAGTTTGTCTCTTTCATCAACAGAAGTTGGTTCAGTAAAAGATATTACCTCATCCATCTTGTCTCTCTAATATCCCTGGACCAACACAGCTAGAGCAACACTGAAAACAATTACTAATAAAGTTGTTATTAAACGTTCTTGCCCCTGCAAAGACTCTCAGACGACTGCACAGCAAAAATATAAAGAGTGGGCTACATTCTGATACCTTTAAGAACTTGGATAGTACGTTTCACTCTGATCTGTCCCATTGACTTTAGCGGAGCAACCTGTAGAGTAAATTGCTACTGAAGTTGAATGAAGATATCAGGACTGAGCCCAAGCATTAGAAATTACACAATATAAAAACCAGCTGCCCTACTCAAAAGATGAAACAAAGTATCATCATTTAAAGTTTTGACATTAATAAATCCCTGTGTGATAATTTTTTTTATCAGACAAATGATTCTGGTAGTCAGTAGGAAGATGCAGATGCCACACTCAGGGTGAATGTGTCATTGAAAGCAAAGGCAGACAATTTGCCAACTTCACTTTTTTCCTTATTTTCTCTATTTGGTCATTTTCAGAATGAATTCATGAGAATGATGGGAATAGGAGACTTGCATAGAATTGCCTCGATATCTTACCTGACATAAATCTAGATAGGAAACAACCATGTCATATCAGACATCCTGTCTGAGCAATCTGAATTATCTTGAATCATTTAGCTTCAGTTTTGAATGCGTAAAGCCCCAGTCCCAAGAGCTGTCTTCTTGTGCTATTCAAATGTTGAGGAAATGTACTTGCAGTTGTGTAACAGCTCAGAAGCTTTATTTATGGTTTTGTGGCTATTACAATATTTAAATACATACATAAGCCTTTTAGATTTAAACAGGCTTTTTTATATAAAGCCCCTTTCTGAAACGTGAAATTTAACCAATCCAGAAAATGAAAGCTGAGCTGGGGGTGGTGTTTATGCATGATCTATACATTACTCACAAGATAGATTTAGCGTTCAAGAATACATTTTCTTTCTACTTAGGCTAGTCCAATAAAGGTACCCTGATTCGTGGGCACAACTCTCATTGTGTCATCATGCATTGTTCACACATTTCAAGGGCAGTATGTGGCCCTTATGTATTTAAATCTTCAGAATCAATTACCAGGCATTTTAACTGTTCTGATTCACACTTTATCAACATGATCAACATGTTCTGCTGCTCTCTACCACTTTTACTCCCTCAGATTTCAATATATTTTTCTGAGTAGAATTTAAAATGTACTCTTCTCCTCCTGTCACTTGATGGAAAAAAATTTGTCAGTCCATTAAATTAATGCAGGAATATTTTTACAACTGAGTACAGCTAACATTACAGAGGATTTTCTGTTGCAGTATATTTAATTATCAGGAAATTTAAGAGAATTAGATAAAATATTTTCAGAAAATTGCAATGGCATAAAACAAGAAAAATGCTTTGTAACATGCTTTATAATGATTTGATGGTGCTGCTTTTAGGCTAGGATTTTCAAAGATGCCTAAGGGAGTTAGGCATCCAATTCCTATTGAAGTTAATGGGATACGATGCCTAGCTCCCTTTGAAAATACCAGTCTAGGTTACCTTGCTGTTTGTGACTTCTTTGCAAATAACTGATAGGTCTCTGGAAAATCTATACACATTTAGGGCCAGATTCTGGCACCCTTATTCACACTGACTAATACCTTAATCCACAAGTGCTTCCATTGACTAATTTGTGGGGTAAAATGCTACTCAATACAAGTAAGAATATCAGAAGAAAACCTATAATAAAGTATTTATACTAAAACTTAAAAGAAGAGTTCTTCATGTCTCTTGTGGTCTCCTAAAATGCAGTTACTTAATATTACTCTTTTCTGCATTGTGCAAAAGTTTAAAAAGAGACATCCTCAAGAATCTGCCCATGGAATAGATTCATCATCATAACAGGTAATCAGGATAATACCATCTCACAAAAGATTGTGATATTATAGCTGTTTTGTGTCTGATTTATGGTACATTGCTCACACAGCATCTGCATTTTAATATTTTTTATTGTTACAAAAATCAAAATTTGTATCAAAAAGTAAAATTTGCATAGATTTTTATTTAATGTGGGTTCATTTTAATTCTGCAACTTTGTCAATGAGCATTAAAATTGGAAATGGAAAAACAAGTTTGCAGTTGGTTCTCTTTCCAAAACACAAAACAGTAAATCATACCCACACATAATTTCTTCTGTTCTATATTGTAAAGGTTATGTTTATACGATGAGCTGTGAATGAGATTAATGAGTTTTTTCAGCACTGTTAACCTCCTCCACTGGAACAGGAGCTAAATTCCCATAAATCACAGCTTTATGTTCACATATTTATGGGACAGTGAAGATTTAGAGTTCCTCTTTAGGGAAAAACTACCCCAAACAGAAGAGGAAAAAATTACAGATTCTGTAGTGTAAAGATGGATAAACAGAGTCAAAAGCACGAATGGACTGTATTCACTTTAATGATGCCAGTAATTTATTAAAAGCTATTATTATAGCTAATCTTTTTGCCAATACTTTAGCTGAAGTTACAATACACCAGCCCAATATGCTTGCTCCTCCATGTCATTGCAGATCAAAAGCAATTAAATTATATGCCTTTCTGACAGTTTTCTTTAAATTCATTTCTTCTTTTTTTGTCCAGAAAGTGCCAACTATATTACAGCTGGTGTCCTTCAGACCCTACAAAGTTTCTCATGTGAGCCTGAGAATAATTATTTACTTTTAGGTCACCTCTACACAGATTATTATGGATATGATTTCTCAGCTCACTCTTTATAGAAAAGTAATGGCATTAACTGCATTTTCTTTGATTAATCATGCATAACATTTTACTTTGTCTACCCAAGAAATGCAGGATGATTCAAGAGCTTTTACCCATAAATTGTGTGGCAAACAAATCGTTGAGACTATTCTGGAGGCTATTCTAGAGTCATTTTTATATCAATGAGCATGTATTCTGATGCTGTCTGTAGTACATTAGTGTAACAACACCTGAAAGAAAACATGAAACTGCAATTATAACAAGAATATCACAGTTTCTGTGATGCCAGTGATTTCTTCTTTCAATAACTGCAAATAAAGTTTGCACTATTAGGAGTGTTCTGTCACCTTTCCTTTCCAGCCTATATTTCAGGCTTATAGATCTTTGGGAACCAGGTAAGTTTCTCTGACAAAAACTTAAAATGCAAAGTGTCCTACTCTGAATTGATTTAACTAGGAGGAATACAGTGGCGTCTAAATACAGAAGATGGTTTTGATTAGATAGGACATAAGAAATAAACTTGTGACCTGCCCATAAGTGGACATTTACTTATTGTGAGTAGTTCATTAGCAATACTTCTCAACTACTACCCTCTACAAATTCAGAGTGAAAATAAGGGGTAAATTTTTAACAAGAGCAACTAATAATGACACAATTTAGGAAGGGTTGTGGTGGGTTCTCGATTGTTGAACATTTTTAAATCACGATAGGATGTTCTGGTAAAAGATCTGCTCTAGGAATTATTTTAGGGAGGTTCTATAGTCTGTGTCATACAGGAGATCAGACTAGATGATCACAAAGGTCCCTTCTGGCCCTGGAATCTATGAATCTATTGCAGGTTGACCCATCATGTACAGGTTGCTTATGGGGAACACCCATACTGTCAAACCCTTTACTATGATATAAAGACTTATTAGAGTTACCTTTGCTGTACAGAGTGCTGAAAAATGTGTGACCTGCATGATCTAGTCTCCAAATGTCAACTTAAGTTATGTGATAGCATCATGTCCAGATACTACAAAACAAGTAAGATATATTATTTTCCCCAAGTGATCCTCACTCCCACACATTACCCTTAGGTTCTGATCAACTGCTTACAAAGGTTGTTGTGATGTTAGCTGTGAATATGTAGAGTCCCACAAGGGAGCTTACGGCAAAGTGATCAGAGTCTGAATCAATAGGAAATAAAGTTAGGCTTGCATTCACCCCAACCACGGTTTCCTGGGTTTCTATAATCTCTATATGGTGTCAAAGTGGGATTGAATAAAGAGCCAACAGACACAAAACACCCCAGCAGAAAGGGAAAAGAGAGAAGAGAAAGCAGACAGCAAGCCCTCCTGCCCAGCCAGAACAGCTGAAAAGCTGCACAGAGCTAGCAGCACAACAGGCAGAGAAGAGTCCTGAAAACACAGAAAGCCCAGAGAGAACTTATAAGGTGAGACTGCACCAGGGAAGCTAGGAAAGTAGGGGAATTGAAACTAAGGCTAGGTCTACAGCAACACCAGTTGCTTAGGGAGCCCTGCCACCTTAGGCCATACAGAGACAATAAAGAACAAGGGAAGACTCTATAATCTGATAAAGTAACAAAGATGGCTTCATCTGACCCAGCTTTTTTCCATATATCAACCCCGGCAGAATTTTTCCCGGACCGCCCGGGGAATGACTGTTAAGCCTCCCCCCGGACCTCCGGGGGACGACTTTAAGCATCCCCCAGCACCGCAGCGGGTCGAGTATGAAGCCCCCCGTCCAGGGTTCTCAGAAGCGCTGCTGCGCTGCCCTCGGTGTGGGGGGACCCGCGGCCCGGAAGGCAAATCGGCCACTCTGGAGAAGTAGATTCCGGAGGTGCTGTCAAGCTTCTGGTTGCGATTAGCCCACATATGGAACAGGCATGACTTTTTCTCGGGGTGTCCACTTCCCTGGGCATGCACTTGGGGTAGTGGCAAGCTATATTGTGGAACTGAGAAGATTTTCCACATTTACTACATATTACTCTAATGGCCTTACTTTGGTGCACCACATTAATATGTTTGGCCCATTTTCCAAAAGACGCCAAAATTTGAGGACAAATAGGACAGTTGAATTTGTCCACAGGGTATTCCAAATAAAACACCCCAACATTCCTTTTGCTAATATCTACCACCTTATTCCTTACATTCTCATTAACCTTACCATTAGCATTTTCATCCCTACTCGACCTAACAAACATACTTAAAATCCCTTTGTAACTCACAATTAAAAACAGCCGAGTCTCTAAAATATGGGCCCTCAAAATCATTCAAATACTTAAAATTTGGCTCATCCTCGTCCATAAATAAATTATTAAAAGCACTCCCAGTAAAAACCATTGGTAAAATCGATAAAATCTCCTCACCTTGGTCTTTACTACTGCAATCCTCTACCTCCTCCTCCACCTCTCTTGGAACAACTGGAGGGACCAGGTTCTCAGTCTCGTACATTTGAGACATCATTTTCATCCCTCCAGTTTTATCCATAGGTCCAGAGACTCTTATTATTCCCTTAATATATTTAACACTGCTGACCGAGGCATCAAAGCCGGCAGAGGGGGAGTTTTTAACCCGGTCCAGCGCCACTCCAGTATATGAATTAAAATTCCTTTTTTCCATGTCTAAAAGATATACCTTTCTCAGGGGGAGGCTCACCCTTACCAGAGGGAGACTAACCCTTACCAGGGGTAAACTAACCCTTACCAGGGGGAATCTAACCCATACCTGGGGGAGGCTACCCTTACCAGGAGGAACTAACCCGTACCTAGGGGAGTCTAACCCGTACCTGGGGGAGGCTACCCTTACCAGGGGGAACTAACCCGTACCTGGGGGACTCTAACCCGTACCTGGGGGAGGCTACCCTTACCAGGGGGGCAAAAATAAAGGGGTTGCCCAAACCCACCACACACCCTGAGGGATGTGGGTCCGTCCTCCGCAATCCGCCTGGCTATCCAAGCCAGTTACCGACTCTCAACACGAGGAGGTAGCGGTTGGACTTGCAATCTAGAGGCTTTCCTCAAATGAGGGGTCCCAATCAGCATAACCTCGAGCTCTAACAGGTGTGGAAGAAAGGCTCAGATCTTGGTGGAGATTGCCCCTATTGGCTAGGCTCTCGCCCATCTCCACCTCACCTATAACCCATCCTCTCACTACCCGTAGGCAATGTAACCATCTGAGCTCCGGAACTGAAAGGGTCCAGAGATGCATGGAGAGCCATTAAGAGAGTCAGAGGAGAAATAAGTTAATTCCCTGCTCTATACAATGGAACCAGCAGCAGAGGACATTTCCTTTCCAGAAGTCTCACAGCTGTTCAGATGAAATAGTTTGATACCATTAAAGAAGAACTGGATGATCATTTCATGCCACAATGTGGTTTTTGAGCAGGCACCTTTTCACTTACACAAGCAAGAGACAGCTGAATCAGCAAATAATTTAAATATATACAACCTAGTCCAATGCTGTGGCTATTGGGGAGATGAGCGAAGAATTTATCAGAGGTGGCTTGTTGTAAGAGTGAGGACAATCAACCATCAGAAAGACTCCAAAATTATCCTAACCACTAGAGACAGCCAGGAAAACTGTGCTCCAAAGTAATTACATAAAGAAGCAACAGACTCTTCTCAGGAATAACTTTTGGGAGGAACCCACTGTAGAAGGCATGGACATGGGGAGGAAAATACTTCAGAATGCCCAGAAACAATAACTACCCAGACAAATGCAAAAACAAAGGGATCCAGAGAGGGTTATTCTTATATAGAGTAAAGAAGAGGAATACAGCAAGAGCATAAAAGAACCCCCATGGTGTTGCAAATCACTTCATAGCAAATAGCTTTGTCCACCAAGGGACACTATATGCAATAAATGTCTAAGAAGGGGACATTATGCATCAGTCTGCTTATCCAAAAACATGGTAGTAACTGTCTTTCAAAAAGAAGACAAAAAAAAAAACCACTGCAATTACACACAATGGAGCAATGAGAGATGGCCAGAAAAGAACCATCATGGATCACCATGATCACCTTGGGAAAGTATAAAATAGACTTCAAAACAGACACAGGCACAGATGTAACAGTAATTTGGGAATCATATTATATGAAGATGAAAGCACCAACACTTCAAGAGCTAAAAAAGATATTGAAGGGCCCAGCACAGTCTCCATTAAACATGGAAGGAAATTTTTTGATCTTTCAAAATCTTAGAAAGAAGATTACATCCCAAAAGATATACATCGTAGATGGTCTACACGCTGCTGAACATGGTCACTCAGCAATCAGAGCCCTAGGCCTGGTTATAAGGATAGACCTGGTCACCATGGACCTAGAACCTGAGTGTCCTTATTCCAAGGACTGGGAAATTAGACTTAGAATATTACATTGAACTTCTACTGAATGCAACACCATTTCCTCTGTTGACACTTCCCATTACTATCCAGGACAGCTCAGCCACATGGAGCACATGGGTGTCATTTCCAGAATGGATACCCCAACTGAATGGTATGCTGGCATGGTAGTGATCTCAAAAGGAAATGACAAGATTCAGACCTGTGTAGACCTTAACTAGATAAGTGAGAATGTCTTTAGAGAGCAACATATATTCACATGTTTTGGACATACCCTTGGACAACATAATGAAGCAAAAGTCTTCTCAAAACTGAAAGGCCAGTCTGGGTTTTGACAATAGCACTTGCTGCAGAATCTGCCTTGTAAAAAGCTTCATCACACCTTTTTGGACAGTTTTGTTTCAATAGGTTAGCTATCATTTGGCCTACTGTCTGCTCCTGAACACTTCCAGAAGAAAATGTTACAACTACTGCAGGGTGTGGAAGGGGTTCTCTGCCAAATAGGTTAAATCCTTATCTCTGGATCAAGCCAACATGACCAACGTCTCTTTGCAGTCCTGGAAAGACTGGGGAAAGTAGGCCTAATGCTTAAGAAAAAGTGTGAAATTTCAAAACAGAGAATCAAGTTTCTAGGCCAGATCATTGATGCAGCAAGGATCAGACCAGAGCTACAGGAAGTGCAAAGCCAGTGATTACACAGATGAAGGATCCTCTCAGTGTCAGTGAAGTACAATGTTTCATGGGCATATCCTACAAGATCCTGCAGACCACAAGAAACAGAAGCAAAACCAAAGTATATTTAAGTTAAAAATTGAATATTTTGTTACTCCAAAGGGAATAATGACAGTTGTCATTTTACAAACAAATTACTCACTACACCTTTACAATAACATTAGGTAAGATCCTAACCATAGGAAAAAAACTGTTGCACCAAAAAGTTTGAATACGCCCGGCTGTATAAGGGAATTTATCTCAAACAATCACCAATTTTGAAACAGAGAAAACCCAAAAACACCTAACAAAAAAGAAGGTCTCTGAAAACACAGCATAGATTTAATATGCCACACTTGGAAGATCTAAATCAAGCACATAGTAGTGGAAGAACACTATGGGTTAGACTGAGTGGGATAAATTAGTCTATACAAGTATAACCCACAGAGAAGAGTCCTCAATGAGAGAAAATCATTCCAAAATCGAGGGAGATTCCAGTAGGGTACATACCTCAATCCCTCTTGTGACATGGAAAGTAATAGACACCCAACTCAGCCCCCATAGTGGACTGTATTGAACAGAGAAATGGCATAGCCAGGATAGACATTGCTTAAAAGAATCCTTCACGGTACAATTGTCTCTGCCCAGCTTCCCGAGTCTACAGGAAGTATATCATATTTCTATGCCTGAGTCAATAAGTAGCATTAGAAGAAACTGCAATGTCCAGCCTTCCTCACCTTTGCTAGCCTTTTGTAGAGTACCACGAAGAAACAGATAACAAAATTAAAAGCAGTTCCGGTGGATTTTGACTGGATCACTCACCAGTGCAACAGCTGTGTAACCTTCACCATATTGATTTAAAGCTCTGTGGCATAAGAATCATCTTTTTTGTTCTGTGCTTGTACAGCACGTAGCACAGCGGGGTCATGCTCAATGACTGTGGCTCCTATGTGCCACCACAATACAAACAATAAATAACAATAAGGTTCAAGCAATGCTACTAAATTCAGCGGAACTAGTTTCATGAATAAGTGTAGTCTCAAACATGGGTAAAGGATATTCAATCAGCCTTTTGTGGAGATACCTCAGTAAAAAATGTAGGGCCTAACTGTACTGGTCCACACTCACAGTTCTGTGCATTTACTCACATGAGCCGTCCTACTGCCCTGAATGCATCATGAGTTAGAACTGCAGAGCAGGATCTTAAAGTTTTACTATTATGAAGTCTGACAGACAGAGACAACTCTAGAGTTCTCAGAGGAAGCACAGTTTGAGATATATCTACAGGCTCTGAAAGGTTTCCTACCATATGCCTTTGCTCCTAGGCAAGGCATTAGCCACTGTATTCTCTGTCCCCAATATGTGCTCTGAGCAGTTAGAGTAAATTAAATTTTCTGCTTTGCTTCCAGATTTTTCTGGTCATATTGGCCATGTGGGCTGATCTGGTTCCCCCTACTTCGGATAAAATAAGACAGTACCATTTCCTGAGAGTGAAGTTCACCTTGGTGGAAAGGACCCATATAAAGTCTATGAATCACTCAGGTCTGTCTTACGTTAACAGGCTTATGTTTCACTTAAGTAGGGCGTATTCTTGGGTGGCTCTTCTGCCCAGATATGAATTTCATCATGGGAGATTGTACGTGAGTTCTCTGGGTTATCTGTAATAACTTGAGATCATGTCACTCAGAACAGTTCGAACCTGTTTATAATTAGAAGTTTAACAGGTGCCACAACCTATTTACTCTTTGGTAGATGGAAATTCCCCAGCTAATCTTTGATGTCTGAAAATCTAAACAAAGACATCTAACATATATGGTATATATGTTTATAAGAATTCAAGGGGCTCATAATATTTAATATATTTCTCTCCACAACACCCCTGTGAGGCAGTGAAATATTATTATGGCTATCTGTAAGATGGGAAACTGAGGCACAAAGAGACTCACTGTGTTGCCCAAGGTCATGGAGAGAGTCTGTGGCAGAGCAGGGAAAGGAATCTGGTTTTCTAGGGTAGTGTTCTAGCCACTAGATCATTCTTTACATCTGATAGGATGATGAGGGTGTAATGGCATTGTGTCTAGTCAAGTAGTGTGTGATAGAGAAACAACTGATTTCCATATAGTTCCAGTGTCTCTTCCATCCAACAGACACATTTGGGTATTTCTGTTGTAGAAGTTGGATGGTTTAAAAAGCAAGGATAAGCGCTACTAGAGATTCCAAAGTCTTTTAAGAGGTGTACTGTGACTGAAAAGGGCAGTTTTACAAGCATTACTGACTTTATAGCAGTCAAAACACAAATTCACTTTCTACTATATCAGATTGAGAAAAGCATTTTCTTTATGAAAATTCTCTACATGGCAGGGAAAGGGAAAAATAGAAGTTCTGTTTATCAGTTGAGTACAGCTTGTGAAAGTCCAGTAGCACGTGTTGGTGCTTTGCTGTACCATGTAGCTGTATCTTAAATATACATATATATAAGCTACAGAGAAAAATAAGTTAGACCTACTCAGAAATAACAAGTGCACATACTTACAGGATTAAGGTTGCAGCCTGATGTGTTAAAATAAGGTGTCATTTAATTTCCATGGCAACAAAAATAACACTTTTTTTTAAGTATTGACAAAAGGTGTGCCCTTTGAACGTAACATAAAATCATTAAGATGTTTTAGCTTGATTTTTCTGCCCTTTAGAACATTTTATGCTTTGAAAATACTCTGGCTCAGCTTTTCATCAGCAAACACAGAGTTTTCGAAGATACGAATTGTCTCACTGATGTTTTCAGGTCTACAAACATATCCCAGCTGCTGGCTTGAGAATTAGGCCATTTCATAGACAGTGAAATGCTGTATGTAATTTAAATATGATGATATGCTCGGCAGATAGCGCAGACTTTATGAAAAGTCTAGCTTAAGTGCTCTGTCACACATTTAATTATGCACACAATCTGATTTATGAACAATCCTTGAAGAATTGCCTCAGTCTGAATTCTCATGATATTACAGGTGGATGTTATGACACAGGGACCAGTTGGGATAAGAGAAATAGTCCTGGGATGCTGTTTTCTTGGTGCAGAGGTTTGTGTTTGAAAGATAGTAACAATTCCCTATACTTTATTGCAGGGGCGGTTCTAGGGATTTTGCCACCCCAAGCATGGCAGGCAGGCTGCCTCCGGAGGTTTGTCTGCAGGAGGTCCACCGAAGCCACGGGACCAGCTGACCCTCCACAGGCAAACCACCGGATGCAGCCTGTCTGCCATCCTCACAGCGCCGGCAGAGCACCCCCTGCAGCTTGCCACCCCAAGCACACGCTTGGCGTGCTGTGGCCTGGAGCCGCCCCTGCGTTATTCAGTAACAAAAGGGTAAGGGATGGTGATCTACCTACCGCATTCTGTAGAGCTCTGTAAAGCAATTAGAATTCAAAGCAAAACTGATAACTGTTGATGTCTTACCAAGTTTCCAAAAGGAAAGTTAAGGTGTTTTTTTTTTCTTATTGCATTTATACAAGTATTAACCACTAGGGGAAATTCTATGACCTGTGAGATTCAGAATGTCAGACTAGATTATCATAACGGTACCTTCCATTCTTAAAATCTATGAAAAAAAGCATATTTTAAATAAACTAGAACAATTTGAAAAGAATCTGCTGAAATCAGGCTCAATTTATCATTGGTAAAGGATGAAATTGATTAATCTCTAGAGGAAAACACATAGTGTTTATACAGCAACTCTCGGTATAGATTCCAAAGGGAGAGGGACGTTTTGTAGGTGGACTCCACAGAAATAACTCCCAAGTGATGGCTGCTTCGGAATTCAATGAACCAATTGGGCAAGATGTCGTTTTTATCACAATAAATTTGAATGGGCTCTATCTTTGGTTTATACCATCATATGCTGGTAGAGCTTTTGGTTGCTGCCATGTTTTGGGCCATGTAAAATCAAGTATGGATGAACTGGGTCTTCTGTTAGTTGGTATTTTTATTTCCTCTGCCAGTGATTCCAGAACCCCTAAGACAAATAGCTGGTAGGTCTTTGCTCAGGAAACCATTTCTAAACCTTGATATTCTGGCTTGCAACCACCTAGAACCCAGCACATCCATTTATTGGCCAGGTTTATCAAGAACATAGCAGAGCAATCTTGGCATCATCTGCAGGTCACAAATTTATTTGACTCTATGCAGTCAAAATTTTTGCTTGACTATGATTTGGAAATTTTATTGGTCTAATAGTTGAGGAACTTCTTTGCCCAAAGAACAGCGGTCAACAATCCATGCTGATTGTTTTAAGTTTAGCAGCAGCCTTTGAGACTGCTGACCACAGGGTTTTGTTAACTCACTTGTGAATTTTGACAGAGGTTTGTGCAATCACAATTGAATGGTTCCTTCCCACCACTCAGAAACATTCCAGAATAATAGTGCTAGGGAATTGCTCATCTACTGCAAAGACTCTCTCTTCAACAGGATTCTACAGGGTTTCTATTCTGTCACTCCTGTTGTTCATTGTAGAGTTAATTCCAGAAAAAGAGTTAGTAGATGGTTTGGGCTATGGTCAATCAACATGGGGCTGACACCTAGCTCTGTGTTTCTTTTTAATTAAATCTAGAAAGTGTAGTATCTTTGCTTTCCCAGTGCTCGGATGAATTTAAAATCTGTATTAGAGTGAGATAGTTGAAACTTAGTCCATGTAAGGCAGGTGTCATGTTAGCCTTCAGAGGGTTTGTCAGGAATGGTTTCTGCCCCCATGTTTGAGGCACTATCTTTATTCTTTAGCATGGACATTTACCATCTTAATATAGTTCTGGCTCTCCATCTGCTCCTGGAGTCCACATAGCTGCAGTGTCCAGAAATGCCTACTTTAATCTCTGTTCACTGTAAAAATTAATTCAATTTCTCTCTGATGCCAACTTTGTCATGGCCATTTTTTCTTTACCAAACCTCTTTTTATATTTTTCTTGTTGCAGACAGATTTTAGAAAGCAGTTCAGCCATCTCACCCATTTCAGAGTCCTCATAAATTTCATCCCTCACCTCATTTACTGATGGCCCTTCTTACTTCCCCTCAAACTCTTTGGCTAGCATTAATTTATTTGGTGAATAAAGTGGCCAGGGGTGTTGTTTTGCTTTTTTGCATAGAGTACCTTAGAATAGATCTACCGATCAGGACTAGCTCAAAAAGAGAGTACAATACACACAGCAAAAGTAACTATACCAGCCCTCCAGACTTAAATTATTGAGAAAAATTGAGAAGACAGATCATTTATCTTTGAAAAGAAGAGTTTTAATTGTGCCCTACTTGGTTTATTAGAATTAATTAGGTCAATACACTTGACCTATTTTTGAAATTATAACTTAAATTGATTCTAAATACAAACTTTATCAGAATGTTAGTAACCAGGAAAAATGACTGCATCACAGAGATCCAAAAGACTTTGCAAACACTAATTTTCTATTTTAATAATATAAGATCTTATGCAAAAAAATTAAATTATAGCTAACTTTAATATTGTGATAAACTCAATAGTAAGCAATTTTGAGCACCAGCACAAAATCTAACTATAAAACATTCCATTTTCATTCCCAGATCCATGAACCAAATATGCAATAGTATCAGCATATCACTGTTTTATATAAAATACAGTTAATTTCCAGCGGCTGAGGACACCATCAACACTATTGTTAAATCGCTCCATAATTTTCCTAATAATTTATATCAGTGAATTACAATCACTCCATTTCCAATTATCCAACATTAATTATTTGCATATTTACCTTGCCCTACAGAAGATCAAAGTTGTTCCTAGTAATTATGGAAAAAAATAATTGATTTTTAATGATCATAAGTAAATTAACAAGAATCTTCCTGGAAAGAATCTCTTCACAGACCTGCTGAACTGTTTTGTATTCATTGAAGAATTCTGAAACCACTTAGGAGTTAATACCAGAACTACATGTGAACATATTTATTGCCTTACACTTTCTAAACTTGCTTAAAATACATAATCAAAGGAAGAGAACTATATCTGAAGGTCTGCTGTCATGAATGGGAATTAGAGCTTGTCATGAATTTTTTGACAAAATGATTTTTAGTCAGAGAATGGCAGTTCAGTGAAACCAAAACTTTTTGTGGGCATGTATCAGTTTTGACTAAACTTTCTTTAGGAATTGAATTTCTGATCAAAATGAGAGAGAGCCCTCAGAATATCTAATAGCCTGGTGGTCCAGGCACTCATCTGGATTGTGGGAGATACAAATTCAAGTGCCTTCTCTGCTTTATTCAGGTCAGGGACTTGCTCCTGGATGTTCCACATCCCAGGTGAGTGCCCTGACCACCAAGCTGTTGGCTATTCTGGGATCTCTCTCTTCCTCACTCTGTTTCTTTGTGGGGGGAAAAAACCCTGAAAGGTATCCATGTGAAACGAGCACCTCTTTTAAATCTCAGAAGGATTCACTGGACAGGAAAACTGTTTCCTACCCATATTTAATGGGTATTTTCTTGATCTAACATATGGAGGATAAGAATACTTCATACTAGAGCCTATCTAAAATATTTGAGTGTGTGGACAGGTTTGTTTCTGTGGCAGCCCCTTGTGGCCTGTCAAGACCTGATGGACCCAGCTGCAGGTCTCTGCTGGTAGCTCACTGTGTTTGCAATTCAAGGTAGCTATGCTTTAGCCCTCTGGTCAAAAGAGAGTTTAGTCCTACCTCTCCGGAGGTGATAAGGTTCAAAAGAAATCACAGCTCAAAACATGGTCATCCAATGAATTTTCAGTGAGACCTTCTTTTTCTGTTCAGGGCTTGTCTTCAAACAGTTCATAGTTCAGACCACCCCCAAGGGCCTCGTCATCCCTTCTAGCAGGGGGCTCCCCTAACTGACAAATTTAGCTCCGTCTCCAGAGTACAACCAGGCTTCTCTCAGATCAGGAGAAATGGAACTCTGCTGTCCTTCCTGGGAAGTCCCAAATTAGACTGGGTCTCCTTCTTTAAACTCCACTCCACTCTCCATGCCTAACATTTGCTGCAGGTGTAGTTTGAACCACAAACCATCTGAACTTATACCCAATTATCCATTTCCTGCATCTCGGATCCTAGTCAACCTGGCATACTGATCCTAAAAAGACACTGATCACTGTAAAAATGTGGTGTGATATCCTGGGGCTATCATGGTACATAGGCAGGAGGCCTGTAGATTCACCTCTCAGTTAAAGATGTTGCATTGGTCATACTGTATTAAGTGTTTAATACATGCACACCATTCCAGAAGCTGGACATTATGAAATCAAGAATATATAGCTAACATCAGTTTCACTATGTGGATATGTAGTATAAGAGGTTGCTAGCACACACCTTGGTGTAGTGCCGGCACTTCCATTAGGCGACCCTAGGTGGTCACCTAGGGCGCCAGGATTCAGGGGGCGGCATTTTGTGCGTTCTCCACTGGGCACACGAGAGTTTCTAGTTCCGCTCCTGTCACGCCACGGAAGGAGCTTCTGCCGACGTGCCGCGGAAAATGGTGGCAGGCAATTGAGCAGCTCAATGACTGCCACTGGCACCTGTGGCATTTCGGCGGAGGGTCCTTCTTCAGCGGCGCAATGGGAACAGAACCAGAAGCTGCTGCTGCGTGCCCTGTGGGGAGCGCACAAAATACCACCCCCTGTATTCTGTCTAGGGCGCCAGAAACCCGAGCGCTGCTCCTGCCTTGGTGGGATAGAAATAGAGTCATGGGAATAGCAATCTAGTTTTAATATGAATATAGTAGTCTTGGAGGGAAGTTTACCAGCACACAGATGGAAGCAATACTATGAAGTCTATGGTAAAACTCCATTGATGTCAATGGGGACAGGACTGACTGCTTACTGTTGTTTCCTCATGGACTAAGTTGATTTTACACTGCAGCAGTGAGCTTGATGTATTCTTGAACCAAATTCTGTTATGTTTCCTTGGTAGTGTGGTAGTGATGGTCTCAGGATATTAAAGAGACAAGGTGAGTGAGGTAATATGCTTCATTGGACCAACTTCTGTTGGTGAAAGAGACAGGCTTTTGAGCTACACAGAGCTCCTTTTCAGGTTTTCTTTGGGCCTGAAGAAGAGCTTTGTGTAGCTCAAAAGCTTGTCTCTTTCACCAGCCAAATTTGGTCCAATAAAACATATTACTTCATCCCACTTCTCTCTATAATTTCCTTTACTAATCTAATGATTCCTTCGAGATTGCCATGTCCTTGGGGAAAACAAAAACATGTGGCATCATGTTTTAATGAATAAATCTTGGTAAATTTGCCAGCATTATTTCTGCTCTGCTTTCTGACCCTATCTCTGTTACTAAATTGCACCACAAACCTCCTCCCCCCTCTCAAAATTGCCCGTACTCCTTAGTAACACAAAACATCCCCCAACAGCAACAAGATAATCAGTACAGGGGGATAAAAAACGCTGGAGTAATGCTTCAAAAGTCTAGCCTTAGCGTTAAAAGTTGAGAATTTGCAGGCAGGTATGCTTCAGAGTTCTGGTACTTTATCAACTTGTAATAACTATAATTTCCTAATTATCTGCTCCAGTGCAATAATAAAACCTTTTACTATTTCACTTTTTTTTCCTACAAGGGAAGAGCTTCTAGTCTCTGCAATGTTATCTTCTGCTTCACCTCAACATTCAGAAAAGTAGGCCTTTAGTAATATTAACCTCATCCTTCAAAGCCAGCCATCCTGGTCCCACAACTGTCTTATATTTATAAGTTTTTTATTTATTTAAAAAATCTTTGTGTTATTTTTCTTCCTTTCCTTTACCCTTTGTATCAGTTATCTTAGCCTTCCATATGATTCTGGTCTCTTGACATATGCCTGTCTTACAATTCGTAGCCAATAAAGTTCAACCTTTCTTTCTCTATGGAAGCTTCCACTCATGCTATGTGGTGAATGAGGAATTTATATGTATGAGTTTTTTATAACTATCATATGCATCTCTGTTTACCAGTGTGATATTATCCTGCCAGGCTCCATAAAGTTAAATCAAAGGAGGCTGTAGAGAGATACCAAGAGGAAACAAAACAATGACAAAGACAAGGTGCTATCAGATAAGGTTTGTTGCAGATGTAATGGGGAAGGAATTAAGTAGGAAATAACCCCCAGCCTATTGCCGACTAGCCTGGCAAGATGTACTCTTTCCATACCTAAACCTAAGACCACAGAGGATGCTAAAATAGTAAAGATGCTGTCCAAATGAAGAAAGGGATATTGAGTGGGTTGTCAGCATGGTAACAGAGAGGCACACTAGTAGAAAGAGTCACAGAAAGCATGCTATAGAAGCCAGTCTGTCTACACCTGCCAAAGATGGGGTTAACTGGGCTGAGGGGAGTTTACAACAGCTGGCAAGGAAAGATTAACGTATAGGCCATTTATGCTGTCACTGACTCCCAGAATAAAAGGGCTTGCCAAACCCAGTTGAGTCTGTCTTGATGATGTGGTCGTTAACAAAGGATCAGTAGCTCAGAAATGCAGTCTAAGAGTGGATCATGAGAACCATGCAGTTCCACCGAGACAAGGCTGAAGGTAGCAAAACCTATCCACAGAGAGGAACTAAAAGTGTTTCAAAGCACAGCTCGCTCTGTAACTGTGACACACTGATGGAAATTTTGTTCCACTCTCCTTGCATTCCTGCCATTATCATTTTTGATAATATTCTTGTCCTTGGTTCACTGAGTGGTTACTGCCAGAATCAATCCTCTTTTTTCAGTTACTGAGAGAACGTCCTGCCTTGAGCCAACTGCGGAGCAAAGGACCAGGAGGTCAACAGCAGCAAAAGGCTTTACAGACACCAGTAAAGAACTGAACTTACACTCATGCTGTCCTTTGATACTTTTCACGTACCTTTTTACAGAATGAACAGATGTTTTAAAAATGCACATCTAACTTAAAATATGTGTAGAGACTACTAAGGTATTAAGTAGAGACTACTTAAGTACTAAGGACTATTTTTCACTACCTTCTGCTGATCAGTAATCATGGTACACCTCAAAAATAAAAGACATTTACTCTGAAGAATAGAGCCTCCTGATTCACAGTGCAATAGTTCTTTTTAACACCAGCCATGATTCTCAGACTTTCAGACCTCATCCATGTTGATAAGATAGTTTAAAGAAACGCTTGGTGAAATGTGCAAGTTTGTGTAGAATTTTCTATGTGAAATCATTGAAAATTAAGTGCAATGTTCAGCAATCATTATACATTTTCTTTTTAAAAAGGCCAGATTTGAGGATCCTTCTAAATCTCAAATACACACTTCAATCCAAAAAAAAAATCAATATACTGTTTTTATAGAGAAATCGAATCATTTCACATGAATTTCTTTGCTCATTGACATTCTTTTTACACCGTGTACACTAAAAAGAGATAGTAGGGATTATTTTATTCATAGAACAATATATCCAACAAATGAAACATCAAAAGAGTATTCTTTTGTAGCAGATTATATTGTAATGCTTGCAAATATGCTTCTATAGCCTGAGATTTTTGTACCTATATCTTCATTTTACAGGCAAGGTGGATAATGGCTGTGCAAATAATATATTTTATGTGGATTTTCAGCAAGTCTTTGATCATGTTTTACACAGCAGGCCTCTGCTTAAAACTACAAGTGATAGAAATCCAGGTTAAGACGCAGGAAAGGATAAAGGACTGGTTAAAAAATAGACCATAGTTTATTTGCTGGAAAGGTAACTTATTGAGATTTTACCCAGGGCAGTGTTCATGCTTGAAAGTGTTAACATCTACAGAGCATATGACCAAGGCAAAGGCACCTATCTATCAGTTAAATCCAAACAGGGCACACATTAAACAATGAGGGCCAGGAGCAACCCAGGAATGTCTTGATGCCAACCAGCAGAGGGCACAGCTTTTTACAGGGATACCCTGGATCAGATAGATTCATAATAGTTCACCAAAGTGTGGCATGTGAGGTCTCCATCATAAGCCAATAGCCCACTGGTCCATCATAGTCATTGTGAAATGTAAGTACAGATAATATTTAAGAAGTTATGTATCTATACTGAAAATTATATTCTTAAGATCACCTGCCTAGGACATGTTCATTTCAGACAGGAGGTAACAGATGCTTATCTCCCTTTCTGGACATTTGTGTGATGCGCATTGTATGTCTCACAATGTGGGTCTGTTTGCATACTGAATCACAGACAAAAAGAGATTGCAAAACCTACAAGACAGAAAATTCACAGGAGAAAACAAACAGCAGAGTGTGTTCTGTTTATGATTAAAGACAAAGGTTTGTTAGATATACCTGAGGGGGCAAGGAAACACACAAGTTTCTTCACCGAAAAGACAATCACAGCTAAGCCCTGACTGTAAAATACTGCAAGCATTTTGGGTGAGCATTACTCTGAAAAACAGGAGATAACCAGTTAATTAAGTCAAGGCTCTAGAATATGTTATGATTTTATTTTATGTGTAACCATTTCTTTCCAATATTTCTACTTGCTGTTATTTGAATTTTTGTGCTTTGTTTAATAAACTTGTATTTGATTTCACTATAAACATATCTAAGTGCTGTGTGTCAAGTGGTTTGGTGGTTTAAGGTGAAACTGGTAAACTGGGGTGTATTGTTCCTTTAGAAGCAGCAAATCTGTGAATACTGCAAGGGACCAATGGAACAAGGGCTGAACACTCCTGAGAGAGGCTCAGAGGACTCGCTAACCTGTAGGTAGAGTGATAGCAGGACCTAGAGGGAGTGTTTGCTTTGCCCGTGGCAGGCACAGACAAGGCTTCCTCACATGAAGGGTAGGTCATAGAAAGGTATCTCTCAAACCTGGGTATTTGCAGGAAACGCACACCAGTCTGGGTGCAAGGAAGATTGACATACACCTCCTGCTGCAATGAGGTTCCTGCTTATCAGCAGAGACTCTCCCTGAGACAGGTCAAGTGACATTGGCCCCATGTTGGCCTCAAGATTTCTGTTTGGATAAGGTGGCCAGCTTTAATTTATGGCTGGACTTCATATGAGCACTGTGAAAGGAGGCTGCTATGGAGTCGTACTTAATCAACAGTCTTCTGGCCACACGCTATCACCACACAACAATAGTTACCACTGTGTGGGTGGTGTTGACCCTATACCTCTCTCTACATAGCTGAGGTTGTGGCTACTTTATGCCACTGCATTTTCTCCCCTGAGTGAGCTTTCCATTGCCAGACTACTGAACAAGAGTCTGACAGTTGATGCCAATATAGACTTACAAATAAAACTGGCCCAAGGACTGCAAGCCTTAAAAAGGTACCTATATGTGTGTCAGAGGGTTCTGATAAGCATTCTATGACTGATTGACGCTTGATTCATGTACATGTATGAATATGTAGCTGCAATGCAGGTTAGGTGTTTTAATCCATATTTGCATATCCATATGCATGTAAATAAAAGTGGCATGCTGTTCAAAGGTGCTAAGCACCTGCATATTCCATTGACTTCATTAGGATTTGTGAATGCTCTATACTCTTGATCATCAGGCCATGATTGTTTAGGTATGTAAATACGAACTTAGAACTCTAACATGAGGCACCCAGATGTGAAAGTGCTGGTCTAATAGTGCATTACATACTCATACTTGCATACTGTAGACCCAGGGCTAATATGTATATTGCAAGTATATGTGATGCTGAAGGAGTCATCTTTGCTCCTCTTATCACAAAACACTCAAAATACTTGCTTCATTAAATTGCATTATGGTTTATTAATGTGTCCATTGTGGTTTCGTTAGGCACTTTGGTAGTTAACTGCAGTACCTGAAGCACAGCTGGTTCTGCAGGACATGGTGGTTGCTTAGCAGCATCATCTAATGTCTACCATTAGGCTCCAGATTATTTATTCACAGCAGTGAGAGAGCTAAAGAAGTCTAAGCATTTCCAAGTATAATTTTTGAAGTTCATTTACCTCTTTCCCATTGGGTAAAGTACCTGGAATTAAATATAAAGCCTCAGACCTTCTGAGACTCAAGTCTCTTCCCTTTGAGTTTGGCAACATGGTTACAGATAGACCTCATCCCTAAGAAGCACAGAATGCAGGTCAGTTCTCCACCACTGTCTGCTGCACTTCTGAGCTGATCCGCTCTCCTTCTGAGTTCCTTCTCAAAGCTATATATGCTTTGCTGGTATTGTAGGAGAACGAGGCTGTCTGGCCTCAGAGCAGCTGCTCAACTCCAGGAAATAGTAGCAAAATATTTGGTCTGTTAGAAGTTAGACATTTACAGTTCTGCAGCAATTTCACAATTCTGGCTGACCTGTAGGAAAGGAGAGTTAATATATTTATTTATTTTAAACAGGAAGTCGGTGTTTTTCTATGCAATTCACCCTGAAAGACAGGAAGTTCCCAACAGAATTTTAAGGCTCTGGAACTGAAAAGGTCATCAGAACGTTTCCAGAATATCTTCAATATGGCAAAATGAGAAACAGTACACAGTAATCCAAATTCAGCCCTGACATTATGGAATACAACTTTCACAGAAGCTTGGGGGATTTTGACCAGTTACACCAGGGCTGAATTTGGTCCACTATGCGTCAGAGTTACAGATGCAAAATGAATGAAGGGATAAACTGTAGAAGAGTACTGTGTTATGACAGGTAAATTTTAATTATAGTAGACCCTTCTATACAATGAGAATATAATTAAGAAGCCCAAAAGTTCATAGGATGCATATAAATTGTTTTGTAGTATATTGGTCTCAGGAAAGTATTTACCTGATAAAATAATCTTGTAGCCTCTACTATTACTGCGAGTTTATTTTAAGCTGCAGTATTTTTTGAAGTACTATACTGGGAAGGGAGAAAATATAAAGAATCGCAACAAAGCTGATCCAGAGAGCAAAATGTTTGCACTGTAAAGATAGGTTTAAAAAACAAAATCTTATAAAAAAGATGGTGAAAAAATAGTGTACTGAAGCTTATACATATATAAACAATAGAGATCATGTCAGCTTCAGAAAATATTTTCATCTCTGACATGGAAACAGTAATAAGATTTGTGAAATAGCCTACCAGACAAGATGGTTGGAGTTAAAACAGAAGGGTTGTTCTGGAAATAATTATATGGCAATGTGAGGCTTTGTATTTATTGACAGGGTATTAATCTGTGTAAAATTGAATGTCGTTTCACTCTTACCCAGCAAGAATTCTCTTTTTGTCACATTTCTAGAACTCATGTTTTAATGTTTAAATATATGAGGAGAGTTGCACAGAAGAAAATCTTTTGTATTAACTTCAGGAGATGCAATGACTACACCATGAGCTGAAAAACTGACATGAGAAGCCTGTTTTGTATTTATAAATTGTTGGCCCAGCACTTCAACTGAACTTAGTCAACTGGGGACAAATCCTGCCTTCTTTGAAGCCAGTGCAGTTCCACTATGCAGGGAAAGGCAGGATTCTGGGGACTTGTCCAGAGAGTTTATTTGTTGCCAGGACCATGTGCATTCTCTGGAATACCTGCAAGTACATTCTGTCCTCCAGTCTGCAGGGGTGATTGATCGTGGAAGGAAGTTCTGTACAATACAATTATTCTGATGTTTACCCTCAGTTGAATTGCAGACATACAATGTGGGCACAAATTCTGAGAGTACTAAGTGCAGCTTCCAACAAGGGTATCCCTTTAGAAAATGTCTCCTCATGTTACAGTGAAGTGAAATAAATGTAATAATGTGGAAAGCTAACAGTAGTAACACTTTTATAAAAACAATCTGAGACCAGGAAATAAGAAAACCTATTTTCCTTTCTTCACTAATATATAATAGTAACAACCATTACCAATTGATTGTAAGAGCCATTAGACAGGGAAGATACACAGGTCTGCAATATTTGTTAAGTGCATGCTTGATAAAGCACAAAAACATAAAAAGAATCAATTCCACAGTATTTAGAATCCCAGATGCAGAATTTATTAATTCTCATTCATGTTGAGTAGTATCATATTTACTAGCCACATGCATTTTGCCACTGTCACTGTAGTAGAGAAATTTTGAATTGAATTGACATTTCAGTAATTAAAGTAACTGTTTATTACATTTCCAACTTTAGAATTACTTTTGATTCCACTGTCACTGGCAGACTAACAACATTTGACTGTGGGTTTTTTTTTTTAACCATTACTGAAAATTGGTAAGGACCTATATTAAGGAGTCTCAGTTCCATACTGTGAGCGAAATAACCTCCCCAGTATAGCAGAGATTTAGAGTCAGTTAACACTTTCTAATAAGATCATTGATTTATTGCCATTTAACTTTTTACTTCATGATAAGTACATTAAATTCATTCATTTAAACTTTTAAACACTCATTTATGCCATTTTTTCTTCCAGTTTCTTATTTGTCTTTAAATACTATTTTATGACTAAATCTTAAATTTATTAGAATTTTCAAACTTATATTTTAGCTAAGTAACTTGCAATGCAACAAATTAATGAAATACATAGTATGGGTAAAATGATTAAATCCAATTGTTCAATCAATGTGTGTTTGATACCATCCTTACTCTAATGTTCCTGCATTGATCCCTCTTAACCATAAAGCTGTAAATATCATTCTTGGTTAACTCAAATGACACTTCCTATCACAGATTATACTTTTGGCCATCAGTGGCAATGAGTTCCATAGGTTAGTTGTGTGTTGTGCGAATAAGTAGTTTCTCCTGTTTCTATTAAACATGCTGCCCATTAATTTCATTGGGTCACCACTGGTTTCAGTATTGTGGAAAAAGGGAAATTAAATTTCTCCATTTACTTTTTGCACACCATTCATGATTTTATAGACTTTTAGAATATCCCCCACCTTAGTCATCTCTTTTCTAAGATGAACAGCCATAATCTTTTTAGTCTCTCCACATATGGAAGCCATTCCATACCTCTAATCATCTTTGTTACCCTTTTCATAACCTTTTCTAGTTTCACTATATTTTTTTTTAAATGGGGCAACCAGGACAGGATACAGTATTCCACGTGTGGCTGCACCAAGGATTTATATAGTGGCATTTTGACCTTTTTGAACACTGCTACACATTGAGCATACATTTTCAGAGAACTATGCCCAGGACTCCAATATCTCTTTCTTGGTTAGCTAATTTAGAATGTACCATTGTATGTATCATAATATTGCCAAAGCAAAGGTGTACCAATAATTTGTACATAGTACAGTCAGGTAGTACTTTCATGGCTTGTATGGGGAGACTCTGGCAAACCAGTAAAGTGCCTAAAACCACTATGGATTATTGTTAAAGGCGGCCTAGTCAGCAAGCTGTAAATTGGCCATTCAGCAGTCTCAGCTTGACCAAGGCAGGAGGGGAGGGGGTTTTGGGTGCCACAGCAAGGGCAGCTTGACCCCACATCCTTCCTGATAAGAATTGTGTGGAAGTTGCTGATACATGCATTTTAAAAAAAGCAGGATGTACCCTCAGGAATGTCTATTGGGGTCTCAAGGCTGCAGACTGAAAAAACCCACACCTGGTTAATCAATAATCAGAAGGAACCACTTGCTTGATCATTAAAACTGCTTACTTAACAAGGTTTCTTTAAGGGACGTGTCATTCTATTACTAATGTATAAATAAGGGGAGAAAGCTTGAGATAGTTGGACTCATTTGGGGACTCTTTTGGACTCTCTTTGTACTCTCCCTCTGGATACATCTTGCAGTCCCCACTGGCAGATGGAAGATTTGGCCACTGGAAGCCTGCCGCTGTGTCACTCAAAAGCCACACTCAGCTTTGATAAGTATCAAGGGTTGGGGATGATTTACTAATCTTGTTGCAGACATGTGTAAGTGCTTGAGACTAGTAAAGTTTAGCTTTAAGTGAAAGCACTCTTGTGTTGTCCTGTTTGTGCCAACCATCTATCAGTTGGATGGCCGAGTCTCCCCAATTTATTTCCTGACACCTGCTGGCACAGAGTAAAAGTTACCAAAAGCTTTGGGTTGAAAGAACCCCAGGTAACAGGCTAATCAACACTTGGAATGTAGTTTCAAAACTAAATATGGGAACATATAGGAAGGTACTTTCATAGACCAGTATCTGGAATGATAGACTCCATAACAAAGATAAGGAAGATACAGATCAACAAGTTAAGGAACTGAAACAAACTGGTTGGATTTTAGTGACATGTAAAGAGTTTTGTAATCCATAAAAATCATCCTATAAATACTGGTAGCTGAAATACATATCTTTGAAGAATACCTGCTGGGAGTGGTGAACATGCTGCAAGAATTTGCTTCCCCAAATGAAAGTATGTATGTCTCCTTTTCAGACTGCTTTGTCTTTAGACAATAAATTTGGCCATGTTTGGTTATTTGGTCTCTTGAACATTTTAAAGAATGAACCACGAGTGTAGTCAAACAATTGGCTACACCTTTTGATCAATAAAGGGCAAATTTCCAAGGGCCAATCCTTCCCTTCTCCATGTTTAAGGGCAGAGGTGGTGCTGTGGGGGCAAGAAAGCATAATTTTTTTCTTCTATGCCCCACTTGCCCCAAAGTTTACCAGCCATCACTGCTTTTAAGAACCATAGAGATTTATTTAGTCAGCTAACTTTCACTTCCCTTGGCTGGTCCTTCAGTTGAACCTGAGCTCTCCTGCTATGAAAGCCTGTCCATCTCTTCTCCTCTTCTACCCAAAGATTCCGGAGTGTCTCTAAAAGCCGCTCAAATTCATATTTCCCCCTACCAACACATGGTTTCTTCTGTTGAGGATTTTCCATTCCCACTCCCCTCAGAGAAGTTGGGGTGATAAACCTTCTTAGAATAGCCATTGTATAGTCCGAGCACAGTTATTAAGGTTAGCAAGATTCCATTTTATCTAGTCTGCAGAGATGTGCGATAGCCCTGTCAGCAAATGGTGGATTCCACATGAAGATAGAGGCATTCCTTGATATAACAATTTCATAATAACAACTTCATAATATCAATAAAAACTCATACGTTGTACATAGATAGAGCCCAAAATTGTCACATTGCCATTAAAACAGATGAAGTTAATGGGACTATTTGTATGAGTAAGACAAGCAACATTTAGCCGAGGGACTACAACCTGAAGCAGCTAGGGTGCTGTCAATTAGAAGCTGACCTAGAATGTGGCAGCATAAAACAAACAAACCTCTTTTATTTTCCAAACAGCTAACAACCTTCCCATCCGCCACACCAAACAATATTTTCATAGTTGGACATATGAAACACTTTCCAGTATAACCTCTTTCCCCAGCAATCAAAGAACATTTTCAGGGTTACTACACTTGCTGCAAGATATCGCAGAGCCTCAGAAATAAGAAAGTCAATACATATTAGACAACAGAAAGAAAGAATATAAGGAGAAAGCAAGCAACCAGAGATGAGGAAAATGACAGGGGGTTGCTTGTTGAGTCTAGTGACCTTTTTTGCTGCTTCTTAATATATTGAAAATTGTGCCGATCACAGGAGAAAAGTCCTTTTTATTTTATTTTTATGTCCTTTCCACCTACATGTTGAGGTGTGTGTTTTTCTCTAGCTAGCTTCAGCACTTTTATTTTTCCCCCAAATGATGCTTTTAAATGCATCTTTATGTAAGATAAAGGAGGGGAAAAGTGATTATGCATCTTTAAGTCATTACTGCTGACGTATGCAAACTGCTAACTAGTGTTATTTGCCCTCTGTGCTGCTTGTATTCTTTCCTTCACAAGCAGCATTAAAATCACTCGAGGAGAGTGAAACACAGCCCCAAGTGGGTCTCAGAGCTTATTAAACATTTAATAAGTAATCAGGATCCATCAAAGGGTGGACTCTACCTTACAAGTGGCAGCTAAAGGCAAAAACTGCTTTACAGCTTGGCCTGAAAATGTTTTGCTATTAAAATGACATAGGCACAAGAAGCAGGAAGGGGGCGGAGGTGTGGGAGAGAGAACTATTCTATTGCTAGCATGTCAATATAGAGTAATCTAAGAATAGCTGATTTATTGACTTTTACATTTATTATTATAGGCCCTTAGGATCTGTGAGCTATGACTGCAGATACAGTTATGTGCACCTATCTATGCATATGTGTTTGTGAATTGAATAACTCAGAAGGCTTTGATCCAGTTTCAGCTAAAATCTCATCTTTCCTGCTTGGTCTATTAACCATTTAGATCATATCATATTTGAGGTGTTTTACTGGTGTTAATTTGCATATAATTAGGAAGGAATGTGAGACTTTTGGTGAAATTTACATGCATTTAGCACCGTACGTGCTTATGCTGAAGCTGGAATAGATGGAAAATAAAAACTCACTTTTGCATGGGTGCACCAGAATCAAAGATTTCTTTCCTGTGATTGCCAACATATATAAACCTAGATTACCAACTCAGACTGTGGGCTTGCTCCTGAGAGGGTCTTAGCTGTGCAGTTGAAGGCACAGAGGTACTTTGCAGATACTACTCCTATATCTATCTATTCCATTTTAATGGCCCTTATCAGCAGAGTAGGAAAGTGACTTCTCATTGTTAATGTATTTATCCTCATTTATCCTGTGAGGAGGGACATGCCATTTTCCAAAGGGGCAACTGAGGCAGCAAGAGACTAAGTGGTAGGCCCAATGTCACACTGAAATTCTGTGGTAGGGTAGGGCAGAGAATTGAACAAAGGTCTTCAAAGTCCAAGGTTAGTGCTCTAACTGCAGGACCATCCTTCTTCTCCTGATACAGGTTATAATGATTTTATATATGCTTGATTTAGAGAGCCCATTTGCAACCAAGATTTATTCCAACTGACATATGGTCAGGTGTGGAGTCACAACAGTGGAAAGACCACTGAGAGGGAGGGGTTGCAAGAGCAGACAACAGCTGCAACCTCCTTTCCATTATGAGGAACCCCAGCACAGTCCAAAAAGTGTGTGGCAGTGGTTGAGAAGGGGCCATGGCTAGACTAATTAGGGATCGCACTAATCCTTCATTAGGTTCCTCCAGTAGAGTTCTCAATGAGCATCACTGATAGTATATAAAGCTGCACCCCACATCACTAAAAGAAAGACCCAAGAGAGAGCACACTTGTCTGGTCTGCCACAGTCAGTGGTCTGCCACAATTCATTATAAGTTTGTGGATCAGGTTACATTAAAAAAATCCAGTAAACTGCATATTTTTCATGTAGCTCTGAAAGGGTAAATGTAATCATGCACTTGTGTGTTATTCTGATCTTTACACAATAACGTTACAATGTCAAGAATTAAGACTTGTTTTTTATTATGTGCCAAGGACAATCATTATGAAAGGAGCAGGTGTAGCATTTGGAATAACTAATGAATCTTGGAGTCATCTTGTAATTTCAATAAAAGCAGTCTTCTCTTCAGTCTGTTCCACTGAAGTAAATGCGAATCTATCCATTGACTATAAAATCCTGGACTCAACATATAGACCAAGTGAAAAGGCTGTGCTCTGGAATGTTCCTTAGAGCCTAGAATCTTGCCCACAGACCCCAAAGTGGCAATCGTATCTTTCACATCCACTGTTCCCCACTCTATCCCTAGTGCATACGAGTCTGGTCAGTCTTGGGCCCACCAGCACTCAAAACCCAATTCCACAGTGAGGCATACAGAAAACAAAATAGCTGAGCATCACAATCTTCTTTTTCAAGAGAGATCTCTGATACCGACATTGTCAATCACCTTCCATCTTTCACAATTGCAACAAAGTTGTAAAACTTCCGCTCTTCTTTGGATACCAGTCCATCTAGTGATGTTTCTGATGCAGCTGGCTCTCTTTCTTTTCCTCCTAGTTTGCCTGCAGTCTTATCTGATAGTACAAGTGCTAGAATCAAGTTGCTCTGTGATCAGCGAGCAATGTGTCTGCAGAAAAATGTTGTTCTCTCACCTAGGATCTCAAATAATTGTGCCCTTTTAAAAAGTATCCTTCTTATCACCTCATTGTTCGTAGTTTTGGTTACCGTGCAAATATTTAACATTTTACTGTAACACCAAAACTCAAGCGCCCTGACTCATCTCTCAGTGTCCTTTTTAAGTTTCCATCTCTCATATCCATATAGGAGGGCTGACCATATGTCCCATTTCAGCAATGTATTTGTAATATTAACTTTTGACAACATACAAGTCTTTGGAAGTTGTTCAGTGTTTATTTTGCAAGCTGTATCTTTCTCTTTATTTTTTTGGCCCATCATGCATCTGTTATTGGACTCCGTAAATAGAGGGAGCTATTCACTTGTTTCACCACATGACCATCAAGATATAGATATTTCCTACTTTGTGCACTACTGTGCTTACTTAATTTCATACTTTTTGTCTTCCTAATATTAATCGTCATTCCATATTTCTTGCTGGCATTATTTATAGTATTAAGCATATTCTGAAGTTCTTCTCTAATCGAAGCAATCCAAATGAGGTAATCTGTGTATTTTATGTCTTTAGTGTATACACCATTGACTTGGATGCTCTGGTATGCTCCACAACCTGGAGACCCACTTGTCAAGCTTCCCACATCCTTCTCCTTTCCCACATCCTTGCCACACTGTTTCCATTGCATTTGGGGCTTCTGCTCTCTCAGACAATACAGGGCTAACCTCTTAATTACTAATAGTTCCCTGGTTTCTTTATGTTTTAGCCATAAGTGATAAAGTTGTATTGGCTCATGATAATTTTTTGTAGTTATTTTCCTTCATGTGGGTTTAGATCGCCTAAGTTTAACTTTGAGATTGAGGTTTAAACAAACTCAAAAACTCAGTGCAGAACTTGGCAAAACCTTCAAAATGTTTCCCTAGCTTCTAATCAAAATCACATGAAACCACTGACTTTCCAGATGGCTTCAAATGACACCACACCATAGCCCAGATTCTCTCAAAACTCAGCGAAGCTGAGCAATGTTTCTATGAAATAAGTTGAGCCTGGTCCAAATTTCAGGTTTAAAATTAAACTCAACAACAAGTATACATTGACTGCACTGATATGGCACTGAACGTGCACTGGCCATTTTGCAAATGTTAGATAATTACTCCTCACAGCATCCATGCAAGGTAAATAGTTAGGTATTGCTATTCCTATTTTACAGAGAGATAAATTGAAGTTAAATAATTTGTCCAAGACATGAAGCTAGTCATTGGCAGAGCTGAGACTAGAAGCTAGGTCTTCACACTCACAGTCTTGTGTGCTAATCACTAGGCCATGCTGCCTCTCAGTGTCCTACCTTCACTATAAAAGTTTTGCACGGCTCTAATTATCATCCAGCTCCAGAAGTAATCACAATTACTTTGGTCAGTTGGAGCTAAAACAACAGTGAGAGTTTCCATGTAGTACATGCTTTTATTTTATCATTAGAATCAGGGAAATGGGCCTTCAAAAGATATAAATATCTAAGGACTTGTGTGCACGCAAACTGAAACCATAATAAATTGGTTTTAATTCACATCTTTATTTATTTCAGTACAAGTCGAAGTGTGTGGAATATTTTGGAATAAAAGTACCTTATATCAATTTAACTTAAATTTTATCTGGGGCAATGTTTGCCCACAGGAGTGTATGATTCCTGTGCTGCCCTGAGCCCTTGTGCATATCATCTAAAGAGATGGAGCGGGGGAATGATTCCTTGATCTCTCCTCTCCTGAGCACACTCAGTAGTGTCCGGGTTGTTCTGGATCTTACTTCTTGCCCAAGTAGTTATGTAAATACATTTTTGCCAAGCTAATCTGTTTTGTTACCTAGGATTGCTGAAATGATGCTCAAGTAAAAGGGATTTTCTGACACTAACTCCTACCTATGGAGCATAATGTAAAGTGACTGATGTAACAGCACACACAAGGATATTGTAACCAAGAAGCTTCACTTTCCACTGCTTGCAAATATGGTTTTAGACTATCTATTGCTGCATTTCTTCAACCACTTTTCTTTGGCAATCACACACACTTCTAAATTAAGATTTCCACATCGTTGACAGCTAATGATGCAGTGCACTGCCATTCCTGCTAATTACACAATATTATTTCCCTGGTATTTCTTAGGGCAGGTTACGATTTCCTATTGGGTCTGACTTTTTTCAGTCTGTCCTTTTGTTATTGGTAGAGTACAGGCATTTAAACACATTACAAAGTGCATATGTATTACAGCATATTTTCATTTGTGGTTAACCAAGAAACTATATTCCCATCACATTAAAGCCACAGTGAACCATGCTGATGCTTTAAATCACCTGCAGGGTAGATCATTTTAACATGGTGTATCTTAGGCTGACTCTGAAGGCCACCAGGAAGCTGCAGCTGGTACAGCTTGTAGCAGCACACCTGCTAAGCAGAGCAGACTAATGAGAATATATCACACAAGAGCTGTGCAATTTACATTGGTCAGCAATTCAGTCCTGGGCCACATGCAAAGTCCCAGCCGTCATCTACAAAGCCTTAAATAGACACCTGCCTCAAAGCTTCTCCTATCTGTGCACTGCAAGGACAACTGCATTCAGCAGAGTCACATTGGCTGATGAATCACTTATGTGTTTATTTAGATTTATAGTGGTTCGTACAAGGTACATATTCAAGTCTCCAAGTACTTTTTACAGAGATAAAAAACAAAAGCATACAAACAAGAAGACGATCGCTCTCCTTTCATCTCCAATTCTTGAAAATACTCAGCCACCCTCCTCAGCTAACATGTAAGCAACCACTCAACACAGATTATGAAACAGGTGAGTCATTATTTGCACACCTTGGCTGTGTGTAGGCATGAGGCATACCAGGGTAGTCAGGCATAAGATGACTGTTGCAGACTTCATATGGAAGTTGTTGATGAACACATTTATAGATTGACAAAGGTACACCGTGGAGTGTGTTATGGGCTTACAGAAAGTGTGTAACATTTGTGTGTGTGTTTCTAAAAGGATCTGCATGCTACATTAATGTTGGTAAAATATTTTATCTTTACGTTTCAAAACACCATTATATTTTAATGCTTTAAATATGTCAGCATTTGCTAATCATTACCACATAGTGCTGCCTTGCGGCCAAGTGAACTTAGGTATGTGATATCTGGTTCAACGGACTTTTGTGGTATGATTAAGTATTCCGCATCTTTTTAAAATGATCTTTCCAGATGAAGGTATCTAGGGCTGGCACAAGGTTTTTTGCCACCTCAAGCAAAAAAAATTTTGGCTGCCCCCCACGCCAGCCCTGGGCTCTAACCCCTCCACCACCCGTGCCCTCCCCCACCCTCACCCTTTGCTGCCCCAGCCCTGGGCTCCCCTCCACCAATGCTGATTCCACCCACTCCCCCCTCGCCTCCAGCTTGTCCAGTGCTGGTAAGGTTGGGGTAAGCAGTGGGGCTTCCAGGCCATGCCTCAGTCCAGGGTCCCTCCAGCCAGGGATCCCACCACCAGGACTGTCTGGGACCCAGGAGGGCAGAGCTGGGGGACTGCTCCGGCAGGGGGCTGAGGAGCCAGGGTAGGGTAGCCCCAGAGGGAGCGGAGCTTCAGAAAGCGGGACGTGGGCCCTACATGGCAGTGCCCTGCCCTCTATGGCCCTGCTGCTGCTGCTGCTGCTTCTGGCCACCCTGCTGCAGTCCCTGGGCGGCTTGAGCCCCAGTTGTGGCCCTGGGGGGCGGCTGCCCCAAGGCACCTGCAGGCGGCTCGTGTGCCCCGCGGGGTGACCCCCAGCCTGAGTGTCCCCCGCTCAGAGCCTGCCCGGCCCAACCACAAGGTGTGGATGCTGCTTCCCCGCGGCATGAACCGCAGTCCCCAGGGCGCCTTCTGCGCTGCTGCTGCCAGAGCCGGCTGTAGGCTTTTGCCGTCTGAAGAAAAAAAAAGACGGCCAAATGCCGCCCCTGAAAATGTGCTGCCCCAAGCATGTGCTTGGTTTGCTGGTGCCTAGAGCCGGCCCTGTAGGTATCCTCTGTTTTATTGTATTTTTATATATTTTGCATAAGTTGTTTGTTTTATGTTAGATAGAGATTTCTTACTAATTATCCTATATTCAATATTAGCCAATTAGTTTTTCATGTTTGTCTCTGAGAATTAACTACGAGGACAATTTACAATCTTGATTGAAAATGAGACAGCACTGAGAGAATATTTATGCATAGAAAGTCTTAAATCACAGCTCCAACCAAAGGGTAAATATAATGATTGTGTAGATATATCTACATGATATTTCCTTTTACATGATTCACCCTAATTATAAAGGCTTTCAGTGTTAATTGTCTGATATTTCAATTGCTGTAAGACACTGCCTTCATGAACACCCTGGAATTCTGCCCATAGCAGTTCCAGACATCAAGCCTTTTGCCCTTCTTTCATATTTTCTGGGATTAAATAGCTCCAGAGCAACAAAGAAGACCACCATCTAAGAGCAAATGGAGTACAATAAGCCCAGATTTGTCAACCTTTCACTCATACAGCAAAGCCAATATTTTTTTCCCGGGCTTTTCAGGAAGAGGTAGGCTGAGAGACATATGGCTTATGAAGGAGTTTGTTAACAGGCATTTAGTGAATTATGAATGTCAGTGTGGTTTGTGATATTTTGAAATAAATTTGATACTGTGCAAATTCTTAAATTATTTGAATGTCACAAGAGCACTGGAAATTTTGAGCATTGCTATTACTATTTTATAAATTCAGTTAAATACATTGAAGGTAATAGCACTTTTCTCTCCTCTTTCTGCAGTCCTTTGAAACTTAACAGAAATTTGGAGTATCTGAAATACGTAAAATATGTTTTTAAAGACTTTTATTAAGTAAACTCAACTGAAATCAAATGTTAAAGGAAAAGTAGCTTGTAAATAGATACCCCAAACTCACAATCAAAGATCCATTGTCTGTTACAGCTGTCCCCCTGCTAGCATTCCTTTTTCCCTTCTCCTTTCTGTTTGTCCTGTGTGGCCGCCCCTCCCGGCCATTGTGCTAACTAAAGTCACAGCCCTATTCATAGGGATGGCTTGTACAGACTAACTGGAGCCACTGCCCTGCCTAGGGAGGGGGCTTCTTGCTTCTTTGTTTGGCTCCTTTGTTCAGGGCTCGGTGTGGGGGGCGCTGCCCAGAAATGCAAGACCTAAAGTGGCCAATTAATTAAGCATATGAGTGTCATAAATGGATAGGTAGGTAAGGGTTAAGTTTCTTTTACCTGAAAAGGGTAACCGAACACCTGACCAGAGGACCAATCAGAGAACTGGATTGTTTAAAGTCAGGGGCGGGAATTTGTATACCAGGGGTCTTGTTGTTTTGTAGCTTGAGAAACAAGTCTCTTCTAATCTCTCCAATACTTCGTTTCTAACACTAAGTACCCAGGAACCGCAAAGGTAATTCAGCTATGGAGGTCTGGGATGTATACCGTAGTAATTTGTTGCGGTAATTGGGCTATCTTTTAAATCACTGTTCTAATTATATTTCTTATAACAAAGGCTGTATTGAGTTTCTAATGCAAGATGATTGTTTATATTTTCTTCTTTTTCTAAAAGTTTTCTTTTAAACCTTGTAAAGTTCTTTTCCTAGGGAGGCCAAAGGGAAAAGCAGGCGTGGCTATTTCCTATTTGGTCCCAGGGACAAGAGCAGACACGGGAAAGAGACGAAGAATTCTCTCTGTTCTCTGGTGGTTACAGTTTTTTCCCTCATTCCTGGAAGCAAGGGGGGGGCAGAGCCCAGCTGTGGGTATTTGCATCTCCATTGTTCCTGAGGGAAGCAGAAAAGCTGGTTCTTGGTCACACAGGTTAGCCGCGAGGCAAGCCTGATAAGGAGGGGGAAGGGATTTTCCCTGCTTTTAGCATCCAGGGATGGAACTGGGTGTCCCACAAGGAGGATTGGGGACACCAGAGGGAGGAAAGGAGTGGGATCAGGCCCCATAGATTATTCCTGATCTGGTGGCAGCAGAGAATATCCAAGCTGGTAGTGAGCTTGGGGAGTTTCAGTAAGCCCCAAACTTTTGGACGCAAAAAGTCCAGGTTTGGACAGGACCCAGACTGGTGGACACTAAATGCCGTCTGGACTGGACGCTAGATACCACAATGAGCAATACCTTTGGCTCAGAACATGCCAGACATGCCTATGCTTACCTGCAGCTTCCCTTGTCTTCTCCTCCTGTATCAAGAGGAGCCAATCAAAATACTGGTGGGAACTGCCTAAGTTTGCTTTAAAACCAGACATTCTGATCAGACCTCGGAGAAGGTCTTGCTTTGCCACCTGCGTGCTGATCAGCTAGGGTCTTTGGGGGCCCTTTCCCCCGCTCTCATTTGTTTGAGCGTACCCCCATTTTTAAATTCCCCTCCCACGAACAACTAATTGTGCCTGAGATCTCCTGATTATTGAAAGAGAATCCAGTCCTCTCTCCATCGTCCGATGCTACGCTGTTCCTGCTCTGTGTTTGCTGCTGTTCTGGGGATTGGTAAAAGCTCTCTCTTGCAGACTCCCCTATCCTAGCTGCTGCCTGTTCCAAGCAGACAGACCCAAGCTAAACTTATTGGGTCTGTATCTATATCTGTTTCTTGCTCCGCAGCGCTTTGCTGCTAAAAAAATAAGCCTTGTGCCGCTGCTAAGCTGTGCTTCCTGGACTGTATCCTGGGCTGCCAGCTGCAGCCGCCCCACTGCTGCATCCACCACTAGTTAAACCCCGCTCCGGGGCTGTACCCGGCAACACCACTCTGCCTCTGAACTGCCCCCTCCCGATCAAAGAACTCGCATATGTAAGGTGCACCTAATTAGAATGTCTTAGTCTAGATAAGTTGTAATTCATTTTTGCAAAGCTGTGGTTAAGTTAGGTTAAAGAATTGTTGTATTATGCTCTGTAAGTTAGTTTAAAAATTGTTGCATGTGTTCTTACTTGCTAATTTGTGTAGTCTTGGTTAAGTTAGATCATAGATAGATTTTGCTGTGTTCTGTATAATATGTGGTTAAGTCTGTCTTCCCGCTCCCTAACCCGCCCCCCGAGTCGTTGCCCTTGTCTCCCCCCGAGCTCCCCAGTCACTTTTGAAGTCTCTTTGCTGTTTAAACTGCAGCCTGTCTGCCTCTTGTCTCCCTGAGGTTAAATCTCCCTCTGCTCTTGCTGTTTAAACTTGCAGCCTGTCTGCTCTCTGTGTCTCCCTGAGTTAATCTCTCTCTCTCTCTGCTCTCCCACATGTCCTCTTTCCCCCATCCCACAACCTCATTCCTCTACCCCTGCCTTTCTCTCTCTCTCGTATCCTTCCCCACGTTTCACCGCTCTCCTGCTGCCAAACTCAATGTATTACTGAAGTCTAGCATAAAACCCCATTGGTTACCCTTTTCTCTTTAACACACCTCACATTTACTCTCTACACCACGGGTGACACATTTTCACCTAGAGTTGTTGGTTATTTAACACATTTTGCCCATAACTGTTAGTTGGCTATATGCTGCTGTGACACAGCCTTTACATAGAAATTGTTAGCGACCTGTTACATTTATACTTCAGTGTCAATTGGTTACCAACTGTATTGTACCCCACTGTACTGTACCCCACTATTGAAACCCCCTATACTATTTACTAAAAGAAACTCCTCCCCAATCGTCTACCTTAACAAACCCCATACCCCTCACTATTGAATTTTCCCTGTTTTGGCATTTTCTTAATAAAGTTTATTTTGCAGCCCACCAGTGCAGTAGTTGTCCCCCAAGATCCCCTACCTGCTGGCAGGGTCATCCATGTGTATCTGAAAAGTATTAGCACTAGTAGTATTCATGTTTATTAAGCTAGTGCCTAAAGGCCAGCCAAGAACAGGGACCCATTGTGATAAAGGCTCTGCAAAACTGAGTAGTCACCTGTCCTGCCACAACAGCTTACAATCTAAATAGAAAAGAAATCCTGGCTAGGTGAATTCATAGAACACACCATCAGAGCAAACAGTGTAATGACACCGAAGGTCATGTTTTCAATATTTTTGGGGGGGAGGGTTTACTTAGGAGGGGACCAACTAAGTGAGAAGGGAAGGATGTGATGGGGACAGGGCAGGACAGAAGACAGTAAGAGGGGAAGGTGTGGAGTGAAGCTAAATTAGGATGACCATATTTCCCAAAGGGCAAACAGGACACTGTGCAGGGCTGGCCTGAGCCCTTGCCTTCCTGCACACGGGGCTGGCCCGAGCTGCTTGCCCAAGCCCTCCCCCTTTCATACAAGGTTTGGGTCGCAGGTTGCTCAAACCCTGCCTGCCCCCCTGCACAAGCCCTGCTTCCCCCCTTGCAAGGGGATGGCATTGCTGCTCGCCCCCTACACATTCCTCTGTACCCCACTTTTTTGACAAAAGTGAGCATTTGTCCCATTTGTTCTTGCCAACTGATCAAGCCAGTAACAGCAAACAGGACAAATGCTCATTTTTTCCCAAAAAGGTTGGGACAGCCAGGACAGGGCTTAAAAAAACAGGATGCACTGTCACCCTAAACTGAAGTGAAGAGACTAAGAGGAAGAGAGAGGATTGGAGCAAGCCGCCAATCAGCACAGGACAGAGAAGTCCAGTTGAAACTGTTGAAAGTTCTCTGACTGTCACAAGGACCCTGCTTTTTCTGCTTCTGCAGCTGCTCCTATGAGCGCTGGAGTCCCTGGCTCACTCCTCCCTCAAGCCCACATGGTAGGGTGGGGAGGCAGCATCTGGGTCCTAGTGTAGCATGCTGTCTAGGCATGCAATACATGCATTGCATGCCCCAGAGTCCACAACAAAAGTTGTATTCTACAAGAATATGAATGTTCTGCATGTCAGCAATCTGTTCATATCTGATGTCTTCATGTTTTGCTGGCAGGGCATGTAATGCTCCAAGTTGCACCATGTTGCCTAGGCAACATGACTCTGTAGGCAGCTGACTTCCTGATCGGCTGTAAAAGTAGTTGAGGCATGCAAGTTTACACTTGAATCAACCATTGGGTTGCAGAGCTGGCCTTGGGACCCAAAAGCACAAGCAAGACTGGAGGTGCCTGGATGGGAAAGAGCCATAACTGAGACACTGATCCAGGCAAGTGGGACCTGTGAGCCCACGCAGGAAGTTGCCAGGCCACAGGATCCAGAGCCTGGCAGCAGGAAGCAGGAGTCATTTCCCACTGGGGCCCCAGGGAGTCTGGATGGGAGCAAGGAGCCACCCCCAGTCTCCAGTGGGGCTGGCAGGGAGCCAGGGCATCCCTGAGTAGGGGCAGGCAGCAGCTGCCGCCACCCCCATGGAGGCACATGTATTGTGTGGAGACCAACAAGCCTGGGGTACTGCTGGGACCCCACCTGCTGTGCTCTGGCCCCAGCCTCTTTTTCTCCTCAAGAGCAGCATCAAAGTGGACTTTCATCTGCTGCCTGAGACTTTCTCTGGGCTGATAGCAGGAGACTTCATGCTGCTGCTGGCGTTGGACAGCCGAGTGTGTCTGGAAAAGACGCCCATCAAGACTCTGCTGCAGAGAGGTGAGGCGTGAATGAACTGACTCCCAGGTAAATGTCCCTGTCTAGGCTTGCCAACTTTCTAATTGCACAAAACCGGACATCTTAGCCCTGCTCCATCCCTTCCCAAAGTCCCCACCCCTGCTCACTACATTCCCCCTCCTTCAGTGACTTGCTCTCCCCCAACCCTCACTCACTTTCACTGGGGTGGGGCAGGGGATTGGGAAGTGAGAGAGGGTGAGGGCTCAAGCAGGGGGTACGAGCTCTGGAGTGGGACTGAGGATGAGGGTATGGCTCCAGGCTGGGGATGAGGAGAGGGCTCCCGGCTGGGGGTGGAGCAAAGGGATTCAGAATGTGGGGGGGAGAGGGAGCTGTGCACTGAGGCAGGGGGGGTTGGAGTGTGAGAGGAGAATCAGGGCTGAGGCAGGGGGTTGGGGTATGGGAAGGGGTATGGGCTCTGGGCTGGGGGTACGTGCTCTGGGCTGGGGCTGGGGATGAGGGGTTTGGGGCACAGGAGGGGGCTCAAGGTTGGGGGTGGGGCCAAGGGATTCGGAGTGGGGGGGCTGCTGGTTGAGACAGGGGGTTGGGATGTGGGAGGGGGTATGGGCTCTGAGCTGGGTGCAGGCTCTGGGGTGGGGCCGGGGATGAAGTGTTTAGAGTGTTGGAGGGGGCTCCAAGCTGGGGGGTGTGGCCAAGGGATTCAGAGGGCGGGAGGGGGCTGTAGGTTGAGGCAGGGGTTGGGGTGCAGGAGGCGGTCAGGGCTCTGGGCTGGGGGTTTAGACTCTGGGCTGGGACCGGGGATGAGGGGTTTGAGGTGCAGGAGGGGACTCCAGGTTTGGGGGAGGGCTCAGGGCTGGGGCAGGAGGTTGAGGCTCGGGGTTGAGGCATGGTGTTACCTCAGGCGGCTCCTTGTCAGCAGAGCAGCAGGGCTAAGGCAGGCTCCCTACTTGTCCTGGCACCGCGCTGCGCCCTGGAAGCAGCTAGCAGGTCTGGCTCCTGGGAGGGGGAGGGTGGGCAGGAGGCTCTTGCCCATAGGCACCGCCCCTCCCCCCCAGCTCCCATTGGCATGGTTGCCAGCCAATGGGAGTGCGGAGCCGGTGCTTAGGAACAGTACATGGAGCCCCGCAGTCCCCCACCCCTTTCTCTGAACAAACGGAGGACCAGCTTTGAGAACCACTGACTTAGACTCAATGCTGCAACACCTAATGTTTAGGTGCCCTGCAGCTGAGTAGACACCTCAGCTTCAATTAGGGACCCAGGCTCCCTGTATGATGCATGGGGAGAATTAGGTCCATAAAAGGGGTTTACAGATGCCAGCAAGCTGGGTAGGGACCTACCTAAGATAGACAGAAGGAAATCTCAAAGAAAGGGTGTGGCCAAAGCCCCACCCTCCAAAGGAAGCTAAGCACCTATGTCCAGGCTAGAGGGAGGTATCTATCTCTGTTCAGTATTCACAGAATCTGCTGTGAATCTGCTGCAGGAGATAGGTGCCCAAGCACTTTCTCACAAAATACTGAGGAGAAGATGCCCTAATAGTCTTTAGCCTAGTGGTTAGACCACTCACCCTGGGATCCCTAGATTCAACTTCTCTTTTCTGCCTGACGTGATGTAGGGAATTTAACTTGGCTCTCCCAGCCCTCAGGAAAGTGCCCTAATCACTGGCTACAGACTACTCTAGGGACGGAAGCTTTCCTGTTGAAGCTGTTCCACTGTGTATCAATAATTAACTAAGAAATGGAGCCAGCCAGACTGGTACCTGAGTCACCCATCTGTTTGGTGAGTGCTCTGGCCATTGGGTTATAGAGTTGCTCTTACACGTTTGTTGGCCCAATGCATAGAGTTAGGCAGCTGAGCAGGAGTTTTAAGAATCTAAAATGTAGAGTTAAGTGTCTGAAGTGACAAGTCCCTAAATCCCTTTGTTGATCTAGCCCTAAAAGTTTGTATTGTTTTTCAGACCCTTGTTGAGCCTTTTCAGTGATTAAGAAGAATTCGTAAGAATGAACTTGTGTTTTGAATCACTAGGAAAATATCACTATGATTTGAATATAATTGTTACTTCATTTTAAATGCTTCTGTTGCACATTATACACTGAAAGTGTGATATTTTATTTATACATGTATACATTGTGTTATATTAATACACAATGTTTTTCTTTTACTCCCAGCTTTTGTATGAATAATGAAATATACAAATGTTAGATATGAGTTTAATATCTAACACAAGGGTTCTCAAACTAGGGGTTGGGATCCCTCAGGGTGTTGGGAGGTTATTAAATGAGGGATCCTGAGCTGTCAGTCTCCACCCCAAACCCCGCTTTGCCTCCAGCATGTATAATGGTGTTAAATATATTAAAAAGAGTTTTTAATTTATAAGCGGGGGATGAAGGGGGGTGTCACACTCAGAAGCTTGCTATGTGGAAGGGGTCACCAGTACAAAAGTTTGAGAACCACTGATTTAACACACAGTCACATTGTGGCTGGTTTTCCATGGATGATCAGGATGGGAGTGTCGAAGAAATCTCCACTTGCTCAGACTGCACAAGAGTCAACTACATTTGCACTGAAGTGCTAGTTATAAATGTAATCCATGCTCTTTTGCGTCTAGCTTGTACAACACTTACTCTCATTACAGAGGAATTCGTCTGTGCTCCCAGCATATTCTGTTCCCCTTTTCGAATGACTGTGCCTTAACTCTGCCCCATGTGTCTTTATTCGGTTCCAAACACATTCAAAAGTTATTTTGTGCTTAGCCTGTTATTCAGGGGTATGTTTTCTTCCAAATCTCTTGCTTATAGCCAGTGACGTGGTAGCCAATAAACACCAATGTACAAACTGTGGGTCATGTTGCTTAGACAAGCAAAGTTGTTACTCCCACACGCTGCATTATGAAAGTGTCTTCTATCAAAAAAATACATGCCAGTGTGGCAATGAATGTGTAAGTCAGTGCCCAATCCAAGTATCTGCCAAAGATCTGTGGTAGGTGTAACTCCTGAAGCTAAACACATTCTTAGATAGATCCATTATTTTATTGCAGTTACTCAATTATTTCAGACTCAATTATTCAAACAGGGTTGCCAACTCTCACGGTTTTGCCGGGAGTCTATCAGAATCACGCTCTATCTCCTGGAGGCTACTGCAGCCAAACCAGGAGATTTTAGGCACTGACAGTCTGGCACGCAGCGGGGCTAAGGCAGGCTCCCCACCACTCCCGGAAGCACCTGGCACATCCCTCTGGCTCCTGGGAGAGGGGAGCAGGGAATCTCCATGCACTGCCTCCATCCCAGTGCCAACTCTGCAGCTCCCATTGGCCCCCCTATCTAGGAGCCACTGCCAGAGGGATATGCTGGTCACTTTAGGAATCTGCCCAAGGTAAGCACTACCCCCCTCACCCTCTCTGCACCCCAACTCCCTGCCCCAGACCAGACCCCACAACCAAAATCCCTCCCAGAGCCCACAACCCACAGTCAAACTCCCTCCCACAGCCTGCACCCCGCCACACCCAAACTCCCTCTCAAAGACTGCACCCAGCACCCCCTCCCACACCCAAACTCCTTCCCAGAGCCCGCACCCCTTCCTGCACCAGCCCATACCCCAGCTCCCTGTCCCAGTCTGTTGAAAGTGAGTGAGCGTGAGAAAGGGGGGAGAGGATGGAGTGAGAGGTGGCGGGGCCTAGGAGAAGGGGCAAGTCAGGGGTATGGCCTCAAGGAAGGCCAGGACAGGGGAAGAGGTAAGGGTGTTTGGATTTCTGAGATTATGCAGTTGGCAACCCTATATTCAAAGTGCTGGTCAGAAAATGACTAAATGAAAATTCAACAAAAGCTGGGGAAATGTTTTGTGAAAATTGTTGATTTCCCCACATACACTTTCCATGTAACTCTTGGTATTAGCATCATTTCTCTATCGCCTTTGCTCCAAAAGTGAGTCCATTTCAAAGAAGTATATGCAAAAATGCATGTATGTTTTTCTGTGCACATTTTTAATATGTAACACAAAACTGTCAATCACCACTTTTGTCTGCATATAAAAGATCCCTAATAGCATCGAGCCTATCAGAATGTGACTAGCTGTAAAAAGCAAACCCAAGAAGGAGTCAGAACTCCATGATTCATAACTCAGCAAAAAGAAACAGAAGTGAAATCTGCAAGCACAATGATGTGCCCCTGTGTGCAGAATAGCCTTTACAGCTGCAGCTCACACACAGTCTAGCAGGGTTTCACACATCACAGTGTCTTCTTTGAGGAAGAATTTGGGACATAACCACCAAACACAGAAGACTTTGAGCATCGACATAAGAGTGGGCCAAGCAAAGAATGCTATTAGATGGCAAGATGAAAATTTGGCCTTGGCCTATGTGAATCACCATTAACTGAAAAAGAGAATAAATAATTAACAATTTTTCCTCTCTTAGCCCATCACAGGAAGGCTTTTCTATCTGGAGAGGAAAACGTAAGCTGACTGACAAAACAGATAGGAACTGTAGTAACTAAGAATTTGAATAATTGAAATTGGAACTAGTTTTGCTTATGCTAACTCTTGTGATGCAAGTTCAGAACCCTACAGATTTGAAGGTCTCAGTCTTATAAGTAGAAGGTTTGTGAGAGAAAAATACTGAGCCATCAGTAAGATTGCTGAGGGTGATGCTTTTTTGTACATGATTCAAAAAAGTGTGGTAAACAAAGGAGACAGACTGTTTCAAGAACTCTGTGTCCTGTACAAGACATGAAGCACAGAGCAGCTATACAAGAGAAACAATGTTCCATTGGAAGCATGCCTGGCAATGGCTTATGATGACTACCACTGTTCTAAGTTTTGTCTAAGTGCAGCTTTTAAGCACAGTCAAATAGTTGTCAAACAGTGGCTGTCAGCGGGAGAAACTGAAAATCCTAAAATTGGCTCTTCGCATATTTTTGTGCATTCACTGGATTGCATTAAAGCAGATTACATCCTGGCTAGGCACTGGCTGTACCTATCCTTGCCAACTCCCCTCTCTTCAGCAGTTTTCTCTTCAGCGATGGATGCAGAGATTTGGTTACATTGTTAAGTACAGCATACATTCTCCACAGTGTATGAAAGCTTGCTGGCAGGGGTACTTAGCAAAGACTGAGGGTTAAATCCTGGCCCCACTGAAGCGAATGGCAAAACTCCCATTGACTTCACTGAGGCAGGATTTCACCCAAAGTGTGAAGTTCTAGTGCTCATTTAGCTCATTGCATTTCTTTTCAGCAGCTTTAGGAAGCCTGAAGGATCAAGCCCTTAATACCTTTTATCTTTTGAGAAACTTCCATAATAAGTAATTGAATTAAAAGCCTTTATCCAGCAAAGGAAGACTTGTGAGAGCTGACTTTTTTAATAATATCTCCATATTTACCATTCACAAACTCTAGATAGATTTTGAATAAATTTCAAGCAGGGCTGCCACAAATATCTGTCCTTGCCCACTGCAGAGGTGGGAATGGGGCGGGGGGAGGAAGGAGTGTTACAAGCATGCCAAGCTGAAACAGACATTGCAGATGCCTCTTCTCCTCTTCCTTCAGATATCTGTCCAATACCTAGCATTAGTACTTGGGAGAGCAATGGCCATGATTTTTTACCCTTATTTCTTCCTTACTGTTTTATTTTCACAGACATAATCGTGTCTTTTATTGATTTTTTTTTCATGTCATAAAGACTTTTCAATATGACCACTGTAGTTAAAATGATATTTTTTTAACCAACATTGTTGATATTTTAACAAAAATATGTTTCAGGTGCCATCATTTATAGAGTGATGTACTTATCTGATTGGTAAATAAGCAATTTCATCCTACTGTCTACATAGTGGTATTGTGTTTAGAGCTATCAGGACCTGGAATTTCTCTTCCGTGAGAAATTCTGACATTTCAAAAAAAATCATTCCAAATCATAATGGAAAGCCAAAATTGCAGTGAAATGAAAATTTAGAAAACTTAGTTGGGATATGCTGAAATGTTTCATGTTATTGAAATTTTTACATTTATATTATATAACATATTAAATACATATTTATACACATACACAAATATAATTTAATATTTAAATCAAGATTTTAATATAAAAGTGTAAATGAAATGATTTGACAACGTCAAACCTTTTTTTTAAACTTTTTCCCATAGAAAATTTTGTGGAAATCAACAAGTTCCCATGAAATGTTGCAATTTCAACTAGATTACTTTTTTCAGTGGAAAACTGTTCCATCAAAAATGTTTTCAACTGGCTATGTAATGATTACACAGGATTCATAAAGGAATTCGTTCTGGGCCAGATCTAAGGCCCACTGAACTAAATAAGAATCTTCCCACTGAATCCTGTGGTTCCTCCAGCAGACACTCAGTGAATACTTTTTTTATCAAAGATATTGTATAGAAGCAAAATGCTGTACAAATGCTATAGGCATGCTTTGTCTAATTAGAAAGCGGAACAACCTTCACATCTACAGCTTGGGCTCACTGCTTGGAGGGAGAAGAAAGAGAGTTCAGTGTAGCATTAAGAATGCAGTGGGAGAAATATCTTGTAGCATCCATAGAGGGCTAGCCTTATATTTTCAGGAACACCATTAAGAGCTGACTTACACATATTTGGACATGTCAGATCCAGAAGTGTCAGGCCATGAGTTGCTTCATGCTGTAGTTCTGCACTGCTGACAGGCATCTGTCAATGTATTGTTTCTTTCCTCTTCAGTACCAGTAAGAGTAAGTCTAAACTCAGGTTGGAGTATATGTATCTGCGCGCGCAGACAGACATGGGTACAGTAGAACCTTAGAGCTACGAACATTTCGGAATGGAGGTTGTTTGTAACTCTGGACTAAACGTTATGGTTGTTCTTTCAAAAGTTTCCAACTGAAAATTGACTTAATACAGCTCTGAAACTTTACTATGTAGAAGAAGAATGCTGCTTTCCCTTTATTCTTTTAGTAATTTAGGTTTAACGCAGTGCTGTGCTGTATTTGCTTCTTCTTTTTTTTTTTGTCTCTGCTGCTGCCTGATTGTGTACTTCTGGTTCCAAATGAGGTGTATGGTTGACTGGTCAGTTCGTAACTCTGGTGTTCATAACTCTGAGGTTCTACGATATGTTAAAAATAGAAGAGTAGCTAGGGGTAGCATGGGCGGCAGCTCAGGCAAGCTGCTTGAGTAAAACCCTATCTGGATCCCCTGGGTATGTACTCGGGCAGCTCGCCTGAGCCACTGCCTCCCAGCTACATTATTTTGAGTGTGCTAGTTCGAGCAGAGCTGGCACATCTGTCTGTCTGCACTGGGAAGCAAACTCCCAGCTGCAGCGTGGACATTCCCTAAGGGAGATAGTGCTGGCCAATGAGTTGTAGAGCTTGCATGGGATTTGGATCCCCAAATGGGCAGGTCCTTGACTGTGCATTTGCTTGCTTTGTGCAGAAGGTCACTTCTGGCTCTGAAACAGGATGTTCATGAAGAAGCTAGAGCTATAATTTACCTTTTTCTAAGAAAAGATTTTTCTAATATCCAGACTAGACTACCTTGGTCCAAAGTGAGACTGGTATCAACACGCACAAAACAGAATACCCTTTAAAAGGAATTTTATGTTATAAAAGAGTATAACATCAATTTGTGGAATGGCAAGTGACATTTCCACTCAAATAGACTGAAAAGGTCTTAAGGCTTTTTCCCGATCTTAGCAAAGATTTTATTTTAATTTTCTGCGTTTATGGTAAGAGACAGCTTTCATTTAAGGTCTGAGTGAGTACAGGTCTTAACACCTTTTCACAAAAATATGAATCCTATTTTCCTTTACACATCTTTAGCCATGGAAGTGTGAATGTGAATTATGGGAATAAGAAAATTACAGATAATTTGTGTTTGTTGTAGTCTTGTTTCTATGATTGTGGGAGAAAATGGCCATCCTTTGTAGCCCTGGTAAATGGGACTGCACATGCATTTGTTAGCTTGTCTCTCTGGATGTTAGCAAGAGAAAAAACTGAAAATGAGATTAACTCTCATTTTAAAAAAAATCAGTTGAAACAGTAATTTATATTAAAAACTATTTTTATTAATGATTTCTTCTGTCAGATTTATTTATGTTCAGCCCAGCAGTGAAAGGAAAATAGAGACAATTTTCCTTCCTAAATGATACTTGGGGGCAAGATCAGATTAAAACGACCAAAGCCCCAAGTCAGTGCAGCATCTAAGTATGCTTAATTCCTTCCTTATCCAGGACTGCTCCTATACCTAAGCACAGGAGTAAGCTAAACCTTGCTTAATGTTAAGCACTTGCTGAATCAGGGCCTAAAACTGAAGGTTTTATCCTTGACTAAAGTAAAAGTTAAGTTGCAGGGGGGAAAAGAGGGCAGGGGCTGATCATGTGGGGTCCTGAGCCCTTTCTGAAAATGGTGGAGCATGAGCCTCTATTCTCATGTAGTCCATGAGAGTCAAAGGTGATCCATACCTGGCAATAGGTGCTTAGTATTTGCAGCATCAAGTTCTCCATTAGCATCAGTTTTCAGCCAAAATCGTGGTTTGTTAATTTAAAATTGATTTGATGTGATGGAATATTGTCCTTAATGCTTCTCCCTGGATCACACACAATTAAATAAAAAACTTGTGATTTGTTGATGTGATAGCAGCGCCCACAAGAACTAGGGTCTATCTTGAAAAAAAGTAGCCAACTCTTTTAGATTTCCACGAGAGAATATTTTTTTAATAGTAGTGTGAAAAATCCATCTATGCCATCAAACATATCAACTCTAATGACCACACTCCATTATCCATTTGTTCCATATTGTGTTGTTCTGTCTCTGTACCCATTGTGCCTTTAGGGCCAGACCTTGGAAACGTTTACTTGTGACTAATTTCATTTACTTCCTTACAGATACTCAAGTAAGTAAGGACTACTCACCTGAGTAAGGGTTACCAGGATCAATTCTGTAGCCTTGTCAGCACAGCTTATATATTTTACCGTACAGTTGCTCAGGTGGCTGCTATCTAAATAAATAATAATAAATAGCAAGTGTCTCAAACCAAAACCCCAGCTACAAGCACTCCTAGCCCTTTGGATGTTTGAAATCTCAATCTGGATAAACATTGTTTGGCTTGATCATATCTCTAATAAAATTTTAAAAAAATGAAAAATAAAAGAACAAGAAGAATATACTGATAACATTAATGGTATGATTTAAACCCCACAAAAAACAGAGTAAGAAATTAAAACCCGTTCTTAACTCATCTTGTAATATTTTTAGGTGTTGCATGGCTACCACACAATGTGTGATCTTACATAATACCCTGATGCAAGAATTACTGGTGAAATTCTATGGTCTGTGTTCTTCAAGAGGTCAGATTGGATTATTATACTGATTCTTTCTGTAGCATCTGTAAGGATAGTACTGTGAGGGTTAAGACAGCAGCTCTTCAGAGGAGTGACGGGCAAGGAGGCAGGAGAGTGAAGGGAGCTGGAGGGCACTTGAATGCAGGAAGAGGCACAGGAAAGGAGCTGTGGCTTTACAGGATTATTTTTATTGCATAGTTTTTAATACATCTGCTACCCCCCGATCTTGTAGGCAATGTCTCTCTCTACTATAGGGCAGAACCTGCCTCCAGGTTATTCCTTATCAAAATGATATCCTTTACTCCATCAGAAAACACCTACTAGTGGTACTGTGGCATCTAGGACCAATTGTCACGGACCAAGATCCAAGATACAAACACAGAACAAAGAGATCTTCCCTGCCCCAAGGGTTTTACACTGTAGGTATAAGACAAGAGACAACATACAGATACAGACAGAGAGGGCAATCAATATTGATCAGCATGACAGGTAGTGGTCTCCACATGCTACAGTCTAATCATTGTCAAGCTTTTTGTAGATATCCCAGCATAGGAGATTTTTGAGGAGGGATTTGAAGGTGGCTCATGAAGTAGCTCTGAGGATGTTTACAGGGAGCACCTGCCTCACAAGCATAGCAGAAAGCAATAAGGTGTTTGTTTGAAAATTTAGCAAGAGGGCAGTGGAGGTTGACATCAATGGCCAATTGGAAGAGAGCAGCAAGAGCTTGCTAGTGAATGAGACGTGTTAAGTAGAGTAGGTACTGAGTGAGAAGAATGAATACAAGCAGCTTATGTTTGATCTGATAGAGAAGGGGGTGACAACGGAGGGATTGAGAGGGAGAGCTGACGGGTGAAGCGACAAGTTAGGAAAATAGTCTTGCAGCAGATTTCTGAATGGATGTGAATTGGACAAGACTGCATTTTCATGGCCAGAGAGAAGGGTGTGGTAGAAATTAATATGCATGATGAGGAGTTTCGGAACAAGAGTTTTAGCTATGTGGATGAATAGGAAAGGCCATATCTTAGGGTATGACACTGACAAGTGCAGGTGTGATTGTAGCATGGGTATATGTTTGATTTAATCTAGGTAGAATGGATAACAATGCCAGTGTAGACATGGTGGCACAGGTGTCAGTACAGGCTACCAATCTGAGTATTTACCCAAGGTCCCTAGAGGGCTTATACTCTGGCTTCTAGCCTGTGCTGAAATCCATGCCAACACATCTGCACTGTTATCATTACCCAATCTTGTTAGCTAAAAGCTGGCACTGGTCTGCCTAGCCATACTAAAAATCACAGTTTCACGTTAAAGCAGGGATCGCCAACCTTTGTCACATGGCCCGTCAGGGTGGGGGCTGGGCCGGTTTGTTTACCTGCCATGTCATGGGTTTGTCCCACTGGCCGTGGTTCACCGCTCCAGGCCAATTGGGGCTGCAGGCAGCACCGTGGGCTGAAGGATGTGCTGGCTGCTGCTTCCTGCTGCCCCTATTGGCCTGAGACGGTGAACTGCGGCCAGTGGGAGCCATGATCAGACAAACCTGCAGATGTGGCAGGTAAACAAACCAGCCCAGCGCACCAGGGTGCTTACCCTGGTGAGCCACATGCCAAAGGTTGCCAATCCCTGCTTTAGAGTGTGGACATCTTATGCAGAAAGAATCAGCAAAATTTAAACATATCCTGGATGTGAGGGCCTAGCAAGAGGTCCCAGGTGAATATGCTGCCCAGGTTACAGGCCTGAGTGACAGGCTGAATGGTGGTATTGTCTACCGTGAACATAAAAGCAGGCAGTGGGGAGGAATTAAGAGCTCTGTTTTAGCCATGTTTAGCTTGAGCTGTCAGCTAGACATCTGCAAGGAAATGTCAGACACAGGCTAATATTTTTGCTTAGACAGATGTGGAGTACAGAGGTAAATCTGTAAGTCATCACCACAGAGACAGTAGTTGAATTTGTGTTTGCAGAAGAGATTACCCAGAGATAAGGAGTAAAGGGTGAAGAGAAGGGGAACAGGGCCGAGCACTGGGCCCACAGAAAATTGGAAGGCAGATGAGGAGGATCCTCCAAAGGACACTCTAAAGAAGTGATTAGAAAAGTTGGAGGAGAACCAGGTGTGGGCAGAGACGCAGGAAGCCAAAGGAGGGCAAGATTTAAAAAAAAGAAGAACATGATTGACTGTGTCAGTGGCAGCTGACAGATCAAGGAATATGAGAAAGGGGTACAGGTTCTGAGCTTTAGCTAGGAAGATATCTTTATTAGAGACGTAGGTGAGAGCAATTTCAGTGGATCACAAGGGGCAGAAGCCAGACTGGAGCGAGTTTAGGATGGAATTGTGAGGAGTATGACTGCATGTTCTTCAGGACCCAAGACAAACTACAGGGAAGATTTGAATAGGGTGCAAAAGTCCACAGAGTTTATTGAGGCAGTTCCCCGCACATATACCCCATCACATACCCTCTCTTTCAAGCCAGTTCCCAAGGGACTGGACATAGATGACAACTGTTCACCCTCTATCCCCCAGTCCCATGGGAGAAGAAGTCAACATTCAGGGGTGCTTTCCCTGCTTTATGTTGAACCTGAAAAGCATATGGCTGAAGAGCTAGGTAACACATCATTTGTCTGGGGGTGTATTTCTTTCATAACCTCTCATCAACTTAAGGCGCAGGGGAGGGGGGGTGATGTATAACCAGGATGAATGAGTTCCCAAGGAGGTAATAATGATGTGCATCCATTGTACATTTTACAGGCAATTTTCTTTCTCAGTAGCAGAATAGGCCAAATACCTGGGAAGGAACCTGCAGCTAATATATAGCACTGGATGTTCCTCTCACTAGACCTCTTGGGAAAACACTGCCGCCAGTCTGACACCTGAAGTGTCAGTTTACAAGTTACATATCTTCAAGAAATCTGGGCTAAACAGTACCAGTTCCTCACATAGCACTTCTTTAATGAATGGAAAACTCTTTCAGAGGCATCAGCCCAGCAGACCTTCCTTTGGGAGATGTCTTTGATCTGGTCATGAGGTGGCTGCTATTGTTGACAATCTTGACACAAACTGTTGATAATACCCCACGAGCCCCAGGAACTTTTGCCTCTATTTTTTCATCATTGGGGCAGGACAGACTGTCAAGGCCTGCATCTTGTCTGTGAGGGTGGGACTTAGCCCTTCCCTACACTGTATACAAGGTAAACAGTTTCATCCTTTCCTATTTTGCATTTGGCTGGGTTCACCATCAGCCCTGCCTCCTCCAGGGACCAGAGCTGATACACAAACAAGGTGGGTCTCCCAATTCCAGCTATAAATGATGACTGTCATGCTGTCTGGAGTGCCTCATGACTGGATGTGCCTACCTCAGGGCAGACTGTCAAAAACAGGACAGACTCCTCAAACTGCAGGTAAAGTATATAATTAGATTTTCCCCCAACCCAGTGACAAATGCATGAAGTCCTGGACAACTATAACAGTCTCATCATGGGGTCACAGACAGTCCACTTAGACTGTCTAGTCTATCTTCCCACTCAGACAAGCTCGACACAGTGATAAATAGTCACTTACACCAAAAAAAAAATTTTTTAAATCACACAATATTCAGCACAGAGTCCTATGGCACCTTATAGACTAACAGATGTATTGGAACTCATGCTCCAATACATCTGTTAGTCTATAAGGTGCCACAGGACTCTTTGCTGCTTTTAGAGATCCAGACTAACACGGCTACCCCTCTCATACTTGACACAATATTCAGACTTCAAAGAGAAACTGCTGAGCTTCAGTTCATCTGCAAATTTGACACCATCAGCTCAGGATTAAACAAAGACTGTGAATGGCTTGCCAACTAAAAAACCAGTTTCTCCTCCCTTGGTTTTCACACTTCAAATGCTAGAACAAGGCCCTCATCCTCCCCTAATTGAACTAACTCGTTACTCTAGCTTGCTTGCATATATATACCTGCCCCTGGAAATTTCCACTACATGCATCTGACGAAGTGGGTATTCACCCACGAAAACTCATGCTCGAAAATGTCTGTTAGTCTATAACGTGCCACAGGATTCTTTGCTGCTTTTACAGATCCAGACTAACACGGCTACCCTTCTGATACATAATATTCAGATTTCTTGCAATCCCACAAGACCAGTCACTTACCCCAGATCAATTGGTACCTTAGATCGTACACCAAACATAATGCCTGTAGCCAGTCCTGTAATAAAGTATCTAAAGGTTTATTAACTATGAGAAAGAAATGAGAGTTATTTACAGGTTAAAGCAAGAAAACATATACACAAATGAGTTGCAATCTAAATCCTAAGAGTGACAGAGCTGTAGTGCTCAGTGGTTTGAGCAGTGGCCTGCTAAATCCAGGGGTATAAATTCAGTCCTTGAGGGGGCCACTTAGGGATCTGGGCAAAATCAGTATTTGGGTGTGGGGGAGATAGCTCAGTGGTTTGAGCATTGGCTTACTAAACCCAGGGTTCTGAGTTTAATCCTTGAGGGGGCCATTTAGGGAACTGCAGTTGAAAAAAAAAAAAAAAAAAGGATGGGAATTTGCCCTGTTTTGAGCAGGGTGTTGGACTAGATGATCTCCTGAGGTCTCTTCTAACCCTGATATTCTATGATATGATTCCATGATCTGTCAATTCAAAGTGTCTTCTATGGCAGACCAAGAGGTAACCTTTGGGGGTCTCTGGCTTCAGTTTGGTGTCTCAAGGCCTGTGACAGTTTGAACTTCAAACAACAAAAAGATGGAAAATTTTCCTGTGTCTTTGTTTTATTTCCTTCATTTAGCCTCCAAGTCCATAGGAGGAGCTTCTTTTCACAAAGTATTTCCAAGATATGATAAGGCCATTCACCAATCCTTTGTACTGCAATGTTCCTTGATGGCCCATCTGATTTGGACAGTTCTTCTGGGTGCACAGAGGAAAACACTCTTCCCATCTGAAGTCACAAGTTTAAAGAAAACATTTTCAAAGTTATAAAGCAAAACTTACTGTTTTCCTTTTAGCATGAAACACAGACATTACAAATAAGATGAATGCATACAGCAACCTACAAACATTCTATAAAGTCTGAACACTAAGTACATTCTTATAAGACTACTTTGAGCAACACTTTGGCTCTCTTCTCTGTGTTTCCTGTGGTCAGTGTACCTGGGGCCTCCTACAGTTCCCTGAATTTTTCCAGCACTTTGTCAAAAAATTCTAAGTCCCAGCCCAAAAATCACTGGGTAAGCCAGGGTTGAGGCTACTCCCACAATCAGGAACTCCGTATATTAGCTTATAGTTAGCTGTGCTCAGGCACTAGGATACGACTTAACGTTGTAGATACACTGTAAATAAATCATCCCCCTGGGAGTCACCTTGCCTTTATCAAGTGGCCCCACACCAAGGTCTTACCACATCATGAGTTAGCAAAACTTGTGATTTTGATCTCATTTACTTGGATGGAAATGGTCAGCTTGGTCAACACACCTGCCCAGCCCGCCAGGGGCTTTCCCTACACAAGCGGCAACCCCAGTTTGAGAAACCCAGAGATAGATAGTATAACAATCATGAATGCCAGCCAGGTTGAAATAACTTTGAAGAGGGCCCAAAAAGGCCTTCTGCACCATAAAAGATCAGCAATTCACCTGTGTCAAGGGATGCACAAGGCTTCTAGCCTTAGACTGTGGGTGGAGCACCCACTTGGCAGGGCACTTCCTCATGCCGCATAGCTGGGCGCCACGCTAGCTTAGAATAGGACAGCAGGAGGGAAGCATTGGGCTAGGATGGTGAGGAGTATTCAAATTCAATGTACAGGGTTTCAGTGGCTGGGAATTTTTGTATAGGGGTGTTGAGGAGCCCCTGCTTAGCATTCTGCACATAGCCCAATTTCTCAGGCTTTGTGGGTGAAGAGGTGAATTTTACCCTAAATGCACATTCTCACAGGCTTTTTTCTACTGCTTTTAAGCAAAATACATTCAGTTACCTAAGCAACTGTCATATCATCAGGTTATGCTAGCTGAAAGAAATGCATGTAAATATATGACAACCCCTTTGTACCTTGTTTTTTAGGAGAAATCTGTCTATTAATATACACATATGTCTGAGCTAATATTTAGTAGATTGTACTGTACTAAATTACCATATAAACTGTTGTCACAACCTGGTCCCAGTCCTCCTCTCTGAACAGTCTGTTGTGATTGGCTCTAATCACTGAATCCTGTGTGCTTGTAAGCTTCCTGGGGCCTGGATAGTGACTGATCATTGATCATATCTCTGTGTCTCTTAGGCACACTCCCAACGTGAAGGCCCCGGTCTGACACTTTTCCTTGGCAGTGGAACCCCACAGTCTGGTTGAACACATGAGCACCTCAGCCGTCCCAAGTTACCAGTTGCTTAGAAACATTCCTCCTAGCTATGGGAGAGCTGGTTTCCTAGTTACTCCCTTCAGGGAAAACATCAAAGGGATTTCTTAGGGCTTGTCTAGAAGGCGACACTCAGGAAAATTAATCTGAATTAAGGAAAGGCATGAATTTAAAGTGAATTAGTTAAACTGCTTTAAAACCCTGTTTGGACACTTTCAGTCAGAATTAAAGTGGCTTTAATTTAGTTTATTAAATTCACTGGAATAAACTGAATGAAGGCCACTTTAATTCCTAGTGAGAGTGTCCACACAGGAGTTTAATGCAGTTTAACGAATCCACTTTTAATTCACACCTTTCATTAATTTGGATTAACCTTTCTGAGTGCCCCCATGTAGACAAGCATTAAAAACACATGCACCTGGGCATGCACACATACATTTTACTCTTGAAGAAGAGAATTACACATCTATGGAATGCAACAAACTCTTGAACACAATTGCCCTCAGTGTCCTCACAATCCCTGTGAGTCCTGAATTTGATCTGAGTCCATTACATTGCTAATCCTTCTGGCCTTTTGGTAGGGTGGCCACTCACACATTCCTTGAATAGCAGACATTTGGGTACTTCCAAGAATGGCATGGGCCTGCCCCTACCAGCATTACCCTGGCATGACCTCAAACATACATGGAAGGAGGTGCCTTTTAAAAGTGTGTCACCCAGCGCCCACTGGCATGAACTTCCACACAAAGTCACACTGGTGGAGGCGGAGCAGTGCACTCTTCAAATAGGCATCCCTGTACAGTACCAGACAAAGCCATGTCCAGTTTTGTCTGAGTACTGGATGGGGAACAAGGAGGACACTCTGGTTTAATATTGGATGAGTGATCTGCCTAACTTCTTGGCCCACATATCAAGTTTCTGATAGTGAAATGTTTCGCTTAAACAGCATTCCTTTTTTAAAACAACCTCAGACACCTTTTCTGTCCCTGCACTTCCACTGCACCTTTCCAAGCTCCAGTCCCCTCCACTCATCTTCTCAGCAGAGAGTCTTTTAAATTCAAGGGCTCTGCTGATAGAAAATCCATCATTCCACTGCAGTCATTCAACATTGATGGACTTTGATTGCTCTGTCACAGCTTCCGAGACATAGTCTCTTCACTAAGTGTCAAGTTCCTGCTTCAAAATGAATGCTCAGAGCCACACTAAAGGTTACATTCAAAATGGAGTCTGAACTACAACAAGGCATTCACAAAACCAAACTGGAATTTATAAGCCAGCATAGCCATAACTCCCAAACTGTCATAAGTTTTCTGAATGTACCTGTCAATTAAAAGTGTATTCAGTATAACAAGGAAAAACAAGTGAAGAACAGAGTTTGAAAGAAGAAACCAGCTCTGAGTAGAGACAGAAAAGCTTGTCCGTGTGTGAGCAGGTGGGTGGTCACTGCACTGGTAACTCCATTAACTACCCAAGTTTTATCACTGCTCTGACTCCATGGCAAAAGGGGTGGTTTGTTACTAAAGCTACTCTGAATAAAGGTGCTATGAGAATCCTAGTCATTGTCATCCACGTGGCCAAGCCATTGTGAAGAACTATGAGTTATACATAAGCAGGGCCAGCTCCAGGGTTTTTGCCGCCCCAAGCAGAAGGGGAAAAAAAGCCGCGATCGCGATCTGCGGGAGCTCTACTGCCCCCGCTTCAGTCTTCAGTGGCAATTTGGCAGCAGGTCCTTCCCTCCAACAGGGAGTGAGGGACTCACTGTTGAATTGCTGCGGAAGAGCCTGACGTGCTGCCCCTTCCCCGTGGCCGCCCCAAGCACCTGCTTGCTGGGCTGGTGCCTGGAGCCGGCCCCGTACATAAGAGTTTTTGATAAGCTCAGCTCAGCTCACTCTTTGGCAAGGTCCATACGCCTAGGGTGCTGATGATTTTGATATTCAGCCTCCTGATGAATTCTCATAATAAATTATGGATTTGCACATTTCCCTCCTTTCTTTGACAAGATGCGTGACAGCCTGTAGTTCTGCATAAGGACGGACCTGGTTAAATCCAACCCCCCTTGTAAACTCTATCACTTTTCAGATTAATAAACCAATCTGCAGCATAGAAGCATGTTAAGTAATGAATTACAATTTCAATCTTCCTGTCACTGATCACTGAAAATAAATTATTATATCATCTATGCACAAGGAAAGGAAGCATTTCTCTTTGCTCATATTTCATTACGATGCAGAGACTCATGCTAAATTAAGGGAATGTCTATACTCTGGAGACTATACCAGCATACCTCTGTCTTCAGAGTTATGCCAGCATAGCTCTGAAGACATAGCCTGCACTGACAGAAGGCATTTTTCTGTTAGTGTAGGAACACTACCTTCCCAAATGAGGGTAGCTATATCGATGGAAGCCCCTGTCTATCAGCACAGCTGTGTCTACACTGGGGGTTATGTCAGCATTGCTAAAACAGTCAGGAGTGTGGTTTTTGCACAACCCTGATTGACATAGCTATGCTGATATAACTTTTTTATAGTAGACCAGGCCTAAATGTAGACTAGCTTCTCAGTTAGTGTACCTCTACTGAAGTCTGTGTTGATTTATATCCGCTGAGGTTCTGGCCATTGTGACTATGTGTTTAGGTGAAAGTGAAATTCTATTATTTGTATAGAGAGTCCTTTGTTCCACTTACTTGGCTCTTTTAAAACATGGTAGAAAATGAGAGTCAGCTGCCTAGTTTGTTTTGATTTAAAAATAAAAAATACAGCCTAATGCTGTATATTCATTGAAAAGAACCACATTTCTAAATGTTACTGTGAATGGGACAGTTTTTCCCTGATGAGAGGGAGATACAGTTTCCTACTGAGTGAAAATGCCATCTAGGAGCTGCAGCATAAATAAGGCAGTTAGACTGTAGGATTAAAGCCCAGAAATGGGGAAATTCATAGAAAAGGAAGTTAAGTAACTAGCAACAAAGGATATGTGCATTTATCAATACAATGAACAGCTCCTCGATATGAATTTTTGTTTTTGGCCAGCACAGACAAATAGTTCCAAAATGTGAATTTTCCCCCTACTATTTTTAAGGCTAACATGAACATAAACAGTAGGAGGTCAATACCTCTCAAGTTTACACTGAAGCCTGTTAAGTATGAGGATGAAGGGTTTCCTGTTGCTACTTTGCAGTTGTTGTTTTCTGTGCCACTTTTAGATGTTCCATTTTGATATGCAAAATAACACAGGCACAAATTTTAAATCACCTGCTTAACAACACGACAATCTTATCTCACTTTACCTTTCAAAACATAGCCAATTGATTGGATCTATTTTATAGTAGACAAGGATTTTATTTTCAGTGTGGTAGAAGTTAGGGCTTTCTTCATTAGATTTTATAAGGTAAAGGGATAATTGCTAAGTCCAACTGAGCCCAAAATGTAAACATGTTTTTTACAAAATGAAGGTCACTAGGAAGGTTCTCACAAAGGCCTCTTTGTAAATAACAATATAATGTAATAAACTGCACCCTGCAGTATTTGTGACCCAAACACTGGAGGATCAAGCTAGGGCTAGACTCCCCACCTCCAAAACTACCAAATGGAGAAGAGATGAGTCTAATCAACAGCATCTCCCTTCCCTCCATCTCTGTACAAATTCCTTGCTTGTAAATGCAATAGATTTAGGATTCTGTGGATATGAGGGGTGTGGGTAGGTAGTGAGGGTAAATAGCCAAGGAAGAGTCACTTTATTTGGCCTCAAGTATCAGAGGGATAGCCATGTTAGTATGGATCTGTAATGCGTCTGACGAAGTGGTTATTCACCCACGAAAATCTTATGCTCCAATACATCTGTTAATCTAAAGGGGCCACAAGACTCTTTGTTGTTTATTTGGCCTATTCCTTGACACATCCATGGGTCAATACTCACAGGAATTAATGCTGTCTGTGTAAGGACTGATTTCTGTGTGGTTCCCACTCCACAGGGATAAACTGTCTCTGACGAAGGGACAAGATGCAGACAGAGATACTTTAATAGCACAGAGCCAGATCAAGTCATGCTACCAGGCAAGGCCTAGTGAACAAGGGCTGTCGCTCTAAATGAATGCCTCAGTCTACAGTAGACACTCAGAGATCTCCATGAATTTCCCATAGTTATTGGTACAATTGCAGGTTGGAATACCATGCCCTCCCTGCTTACTCCACCATGTTCCCCAACCAAGTCACTTGTCTGAAATTCCACAGCACAGAATGCTGAAGGAAAGAACACCTGTGAACACTTCCTTTAGTTATTCATTATACTGTACTAACACTAACAATAAACATGCATAAAGTATACCATGCTCAGAAGCATCTGGGTAGCTACCAGAATATAGAGTGGTCATTATTAAAGGTCAACATTTGCCAGCAATTGATATCTGAGACACCAATTTTTTTTTCTTGTCCTAAGAGATCTCAGATACCACAATGAGCTAATTATTGGTAAGTATTGATTTGTTTTTCAATAGGAACAGCTGCAGTGGATTAAACAAAATAATGGGTAAGACTAAATTCAAAATAATAATTAATAATGCTATCACAACATTTATACAGCCTTTTCCATCCAAGGATCTCAAACCACATCAAAACATTAATTAATTAAGCCTTAGGCACATTTCTGATCATTTGGCCCGCAAATGAAAGGTAGTCTTCTCTACGGTGAAACGTGGCAGGTATTTAATATAATACAACAGTCTGAAAAGAACCTGAAGAATACTTTATTGAAACTACAAAGGGAATTTAGTTGGGCAGAATATAATTACTTGATTTGAAATTAGTATCAATCATTTGCTGTTACTCTGTATCTTTTACGACCACAATCAGTCAAGACTTCAGTTTTATGACTCACAGAGTTGTACCAGTACCAGGATTACAGTATCTATCTGTTATTTTTGTGGGTGCTTTATTCCATTGCTGAAACTGCAAAGCAACTTTAAACTGTGTGCATTAAAAATTGATGAAAGTAGATCAAAAAGATTATTTTAAAAGTTCTTCTGGGAAATGTTTATTTGCACATTCAACATTACAATATAAATTACTGTAAGTGAGTTAAAGATTCAGAATTAAGAACATACTGAATCATTTAAAAAAAACTGAAACATTATTTTATGAGTTGTTCAATAGCCACAGCTCTTTTTAGTTTTAAAGTTTACTTGTGAACTGGTGAATTATTCCATAATACGAAATAATACCCGACAAATTCTGATGTTCCACTGGTCTAAATCCAAAGTAACTGCCAGATTTACACCAGCATAACTGAGAGTAGAATTTGACTCTACATCTCAGGACATTTTATGCTCTATGTTAAGAACTATATTTTGGATAATCATGGCTGAAGGATTCTCAGGCTCTCCAATGGGAATCTAAAATGATCAGCTATTGGGCAACAATTTTGCACAAGCCCTCTAGCAGATTTTTTTTCTTTTGCTGTGCTGTAATATCTACCACACATTGGCCATTATAATTTAATTTATAGTGTTGTAGCTTTCATTAGCATGCAGTTTATAATGTTCTCCATGGTACTCATTATACAGCCTACAGATTACTAGCAGTTCCTGGACATGTTTTTCAAGTTCAATATTTAACCCTGGTTTCTTGTTCTCTAACTGGAAGGGTCTGAAACTGTGGTGGAGGCAGCTCAGTCAGCCAGTGAGGACAAGGGCATAACTTTTGGGACATCTATAGCAACCCTTGAGGCTATGCAGATGTGTTCCTCAGGAAACTGTGTACAGGCCTCCCCAGCTGGAAGGGCAATGGACCCATCTCAGGGTTGGGGGTAGATGGAACTTTAGAGTTATTGAAGACGAACAAAAGCTCTCTTGGGGAAACCATCTTCAACTGTTGTAAAATTCTGAAATAGACATTTATAATTATGAAAATGTAACAAAGTCTGTCCATGTGAAAACTGGAGGAATTGTCGCTTCATGTAAATAACTAATTAAAGAGTATGTATTTCAAAGCATAAAAGCTAGGGAGTGTATATATTACACAATATAAAGTAATACCTATGGTGATCTGAGTGGGTATCCAGATAGTACTAGGAGGAGTTAATTTCTACAATCAAAATGTAACTGAGGAATTGTCATTTTTCATGGAATTCCTGCTGGGGAGGAGCTAAGGGTTCCTCTTAACAGTACAAAACAGAACCATCTCAAGCCCCTAGCAAGTAATCTGTGAAAAATAAGCATGACCCTTGAGCAACTGTAAGAGAGCACTTCCCCACTCAAAAGCATTGAGTCTGTATATAAGAAAATTAAACTTTTAATAAAAGGGAAAGGGAACTCAGCATTAATTTGGGAAAGCACCACAACCTGTTTTCGAAAACATGCAACCATAAGCAAACAGATATCCCACAATACATTGGACAGTGGCCTTTGCTTCAATTTCTGAAAGTCTTATCATGCTGTCCGGAGTGGTTAACAGCTATGAGTGCCAACTTCAGGGTAGACTGTCAAGCAGGCCAGAGATCCCAAACTGGTTGTGTGTTTTATAATTAAATTTCACCAACCCAGTAACAAGTGTGAACTCCTAAAGCATTATAAAAGCTTTACCATGAAGTCACAGACAGTCCCTTTCGGCATTCCAGTCAACCTTGCACCCAGGAAAGCTGGACTTTGTGAGAGTTGGTTGCTATATACACCAAAGATCACAAAATATTCAGGTTGCTACCAGTCCCAAGAGACCAGTCACTTACCCCAGGTCAATCTGCACCTCAGATCTCACACCAAAGACAACACTTGTAGCCAATCCTATAGTAAACTAAGGATTTATTAACTTAGAAAAGAAATGAGAGTGTTATTACAAGGTTAAAGCAAGCAAATTTATATACACAGATGAGTTATAGCCTATGGTTTCCAAAAGGTGACAGAACTGTAGTTATCTGTCATCTCTGAATGTCTTTTAGGGCTGACCCATGTTGACCCTGGGGATCTCTGCTTCTCTTTTGTAGCGTCGGCCCTATCAGAGCCCAAACAGCAAAAGAGATGAAAAATAGTCTTGTCTGCTGTCTTTATTTCCCTCTTCCAGAATTCAAGATGATGGAATGAGCCCTTTTGCATGGAATCTCTTCAAGAGTGTGTAGAGGCAATTAGCAAGGTCTTTGTGTTGCAGTGTCCCACAATGACCCATTTCGTTTTGATAGCCTTCTTGATGAGCACCAGATGATCCCTCATGATAGGTTCGCAGTTCCAGAGGAAACATTTTTTACACGTATGAAGCAAAAACTTAAATATTACATTATAGCACGTGATAATGATATTATAAGTGAGATGAATGTGTGCAGCAACTTACAAGCATTTCTTAGACTAAACACATTGTTATAAATGTGGCAAACGGTAGAGGCTAACAGAGGGAGTTTGCCAGGGATCTGTCCGAGAGGAGGTATGCTAAGTGCTGCACTGAGGGATCTGTGTTGGTATTTGAGTGTCTGTTGTGGGGACAGTTTGTCAGTTTTTCAGTTTTACCATATGCTTGATTGTTTGTTTGAAAAGTGTGAATTGAGAGTGCTTTGTTCCAGGTGGGCCTTGAGTGGGCCTGACTGTTGTAAAAAGGTAGTCAGCAGCAAACCAGTGGAGAGGTGAACAGAGGAGAGGCTAACAGAGGGAGTTTGCCTGGGAGTTCTCCTGGAGAGAGTGTACTGAGGCTTTCATCTTGCAGGCTTCTCTGAGTAGGTACTGCAACAGCTGAGGAAGCTCTAAGAAGGAAGGTAATATACAAGGTGAGTGTTCAGCTGTTGTAACCTGCACAGGTTGTGCCATGTTTGTCTGTCTTCCACAGGACAGAAGCAACTTTGTCTGTACAAAGTGCAAGCTGGTCTCCATATTGGAAGAGAAGTTTCGAGGTCTGAAGAAACAAGTATCGACCCGGAGTTTTGCATAAGAGAAAATGAAGATTTCCTGGACAGACACCAGGATATGCTTCTACGGGTACAACGTTCTGAAGAATCAGAGCAGGCTGCGCAGCGGGGAGAGAGGGATGGTGAAGAAATTTGGCAGAATGTGACCTCCAGAAGAAGAAAGAGGAGTGTAAATGTATCAGCAATGGAGACAGAGGTGAGCAACCATTTTCATGTTCTCTCCACAGGTACTAATGAAGAGAGTGGACTAAATGATACATCTGAGGGAAGGGAGCAGAAGGAGACTCCACCAATTGGAAGGCATGAGATGCACTGTCCTAGGGATGGGGGTTCCATCACCACTGCTCCCAAGAGAAGGAGGCAGGGTGGTGGTGGCTGGGGACTCCCTCCTCAGGGGGACTGAGTCAGCTATCTGCCGTCCCGAACCGGAAAACTGAGAAGTGTGCTGCTTACCAGGAGCTAGGATTCACTATGTGATGGACAGACTGCCAAGACTCATCAACCCCTCGGATCGCTACCCCTTCCTGCTTCCCCACATGGACACCAGTGATACTGTCAAGAATGACCTTGAGGGGATCACTACAGACTACATGGCTCTGGGAAGAAGGATAAAGGAGTTTGAGATGCAAGTGGTGTTCTCGTCCATCCTCCCTGTGCAAGGCCTGGTTAGAGACCGTCAAATAGTGGAAGTCAACAAATGGCTACGCAGGTGGTGTCGGAGAGAAGGCTTTGGATTCTTTGACCACAGGATGGTGTTCCGAGAAGGAGGAGTGCTAGGCAGAGACAGGCTCCGCCAAAGGAAGAGAGGGAAGGTCATCTTTGCAAGCAGGCTGGCTAACCTAGTGAGGAGGGCTTTAAACTAGGTTCACTGGGGGGAAGGAGACCAAAGCCCTGAAGTAAGTGGGAAAATGGGATACAGGGAGGAAGCATGAGCAGGAGAGCGCAAGAAGGAAGGACTCCTGTCTCACACTGAGAAATCAGGACGATCAGCGAGTTATCTTAAATACATATGCACAAATGGAAGAAGCTTGGGAAACAAGCAGGGAGAACTGGAAGTCCTGGCACAGTCAAGGAACTATGCTGTGATTGGAATAACAGAGACTTGGTGGGATAACTCGCATGACTGGAGTACTGTCATGGATGGATATAAACTGTTCAGAAAAGAGAGGCAGGGCAGAAAAAGTGGGGGAGTTGCACTGTATGTAAGAGCAGTATGACTGCTCAGAGCTCCGGTATGAAACTGCAGAAAAACCTGAGAATCTCTGGATTAAGCTCAGAAGTGTGAGCAACCAGGGTGATGTCATGGTGGGAGTCTACTATAGACCACCAGGCGAGAGGGATGAGGTAGACGAGACTTTCTTCCGGCAACTAACAGAACTTACTAGATCACAGGCCCTTGTTTTCATGGGAGACATTAATCATCCTGATATCTGCTGGGAGAACAGTACAGCAGTGCACAGACAATCCAGGAAGATTTTGGAAAGTGTAGGGGACGATTTCCTGGTGCAAGTGTTGGAGGAACCGACTAGGGGCAGAGCTCTTCTTGACCTGCTGCTCACAAACAGGGAAGAATTAGTAGGGGAAGGAAAAGTGGATGGGAACCTGGGAGGCAGTGCCCATGAGATGGTTGAGTTCAGGATCCTGACAGAAGGAAGAAAGGAGAGCAGCAGAATACGG